>NC_083763.1:4232969-4331073 GCF_963514075.1 Conger conger | reverse complement strand
TGTTATTGGCCTCGAATGGGGCTGCTCCCTCTGTAGCTCGTACGGGAATCGGAGAGCTGGGTGTAACATTCCGGGGAAGTGAAGCTGCCAAGTAGCAGGTAGGTATGATAGGTAGGTATGATCCATCAGGATGGTGGGACACCAGTGGTGGCGTCCTAGAGGTTTGGCTCAGGCGGTAAGAGCGGTCGTCTGGCAGTCGGAGGGTGGCCCTGGGTGTGTCGATCCAGCCCCGGGTGTGTCGAGGTGTCCCTGAGCAAGACGCCTAACCCCCAACTGCTCCTGACGAGCTGGTTGGTGCCTTGCATGGCAGCCAATCGCCGTTGGTGTGTGAGTGTGTGTATGAACAGGTGAGCGAGAAGCATCAATTGCACAGCGCTTTGGATAAAGGCGCTATATAAATGCCAACCGTTTACCATTTACCTTTGGCTTCTTTATAATCCACATAGCAAGCAAATGTCATTTTCCACAGCATGGGACCTTTATATTAATCAGACACAGAGCCAAAACATTGAGGATGGGTAAGGGGTGCAGGGTTGGGGGCAGCATGATGAGAGGGTGTGGGGGTGAGGGGTGCAGGTGTGGGGGTGAGGGGTGGGGGTGAGAGGTGCAGGTGTGGGGGTGAGGGGTTGAAGGTGTGGGGGTGGGGGTGAGAGGTGCAGGTGTGGGGGTGAGGGGTGGGGGTGAGGGGTGCAGGTGTGGGGGTGTGGGGTGGGGGTGGGGGTGTGGGGGTGAGGGGTTGAAGGTGTGGGGGTGAGAGGTGCAGGTGTGGGGGTGAGGGGTTGCAGGTGTGGGGGTGAGGGGTGGGGGTGAGAGGTGCAGGTGTGGGGGTGAGGGGTTGAAGGTGTAGGGGTGAGGGGTGCAGGTGTGGGGGTAAGGGGGTGCAGGTGTGGGGGTGAGGGGTGCAGGGTTGGGGGCAGTATGATGAGAGGGTGTGGGGGTGAGGGGTGCAGGTGTGGGGGTGAGGGGTTGAAGGTGTGGGGGTGGGGGTGTGGGGGTGAGGGGTTGAAGGTGTGGGGGTGAGAGGTGCAGGTGTGGGGGTGAGGGGTGCAGGTGTGGGGTGAGGGGTGCAGGTGAGGGGTTGAAGGTGTGGGGATAAGGGGTATAGGTGTGGGGGTGAGGGGTTGCAGGTGTGGGGGTGAGGAGTTGAAGGTGTGGGGGTGAGGGGTTGAAGGTGTGGGGGTGAGGAGTGCAGATGTGGGGGTAAGGGCTGCAGGTGTGGGGGTGAGGGGTGCAGGTGAGGGGTGCAGGTATACCTGGTCACAGGCCTCCCGACATGGCGATAGTTCTATAGCATGGTGACAGCACGAGGAGTCTGCAGACAGAGAAACGAGATTCATATTAACTTCAGTCCCTCCCCGTGATATTCCCCCTCATCCTCTGCACTGGAGCCAGGACTCCACAGCAGGCTGAACCCTGGCGTCCACAGAGATCCAGTTTACTGTGAGGTGCAGAGTTAGGGAGTGTGTTCAGGACAAAGGAAATATCAAGGTTTCTTCTTGCTCATGTTTGTATTCACAAACAGATATAAGCAGCTCCCATGATCTAGGTAATTTTTGTTGTATGGAGCTTTTTTACAGAAAATGTCTCAAAGACATTTTCAGAGTAACGGAACGGCAAAAAACTCCATGATGGGAAGAAATCTCAGAAATAAAGGTATAAAAAGTGCCTAAAAACATACAAATGCTTGTCTCTGGGGCGGTACCCTATAAGTACATACAATTGTAACCCTAGCCAGCAATATATAATTACTTTGCTTGCAGAACATACTCATTTGTACGCAAAGAGAACCTCACTGTACTTTGAGGGTACATTTTGAGGGAAATGCACCTCCACTGTCACTGTATTTCTGAGAGTGTAACACAAAAGGCCTGGCACTACAGGCAGTGGAGTTACCGGCAGCTTCAGAGACCAGACCCAAGGGGCAAGGACAGACTCCCCCGCTCCCCCCCCCTTCAAAATCCCCCTCCAGTCTGTTTCCCGCTCTCCACTCTAACCCTTCCACACCAACGTGTCATTTCCTCTGGGGTTTTTTTTTTTTTAAAGAAAATGGCAGTTCCTTTTCATTATGGGTCTCATCCAGGTCTCTGGAACTCACTTCCTGTCAGAGAAGCCCCCCCCCCCCCCCCCCAATATCAGGGCTTTCAAATCAGTTTTAATGACCTGTAGAGCAGCCGCCGCCACCAGCACAGGCCAACGGGAACCCTCTTTTAAAATGGACGCCGTGTTGACAGGAGCTGAAGGGACACTGTGATGCTGTTTAAAAAAACGATGGGCAGCAGCCTCCGTGTGATCGGCAGAACACGTCACATGATCACGTGGAAGCTTGCGTGGCCTTGCTGCTGATTGGCTGGCTTCTCAACGCCCAATAGGTAACAGTGCACTCTCTGAAATAAAGTGACACTGGGAGGTATATTTTTGTTATTCAAGGATCAAATTTCCCAAATGTACCCTGAATGTCCAGTAATGTTCTCTTTGGGTACGAATGAGTATATTTCCCAACCGAAAAAAGGTACAAATTAATTATATATTGCTGGCTAAGGGCACGTTTTTATGCACCTATGGGGTACTGCCACAGCTACATTTGGACACTTTCCAGGCTCCTTTTTAGGCACTTCACCAACATTTATTTCTGAGGGTGTGGAGATGTTTCTCCCCAAAGCATTTCACACAGCCTCTGAGGTTTAAATGTTTACTATCGCATCAGGTATAATTAACAAGAAAGATGAAAAGAACGGCAATACGCCACATGGTGGTAGTGGCCATTATTTTGCTCAAATTATACATTTGATATTTATCATTACAGCACATCGGCAAGCCGTAATGACACACCACAGAAATGAAATGAATAATGGCAGCACTGTGATGAAATAATCAGACAGAATGTTTTTTATTCTTGCTATTAATATTGTGTTTTGTATTTTATTTTAATTCCCCCCCCCCCCCCGACAGCGTTACAAACGAACGTGAGCGAAAGGAGAACGGAGTTCTACCGACACAACGCACAAACGCGGCACAACGGCACCCAGTCGAAACACAAAACGGTAAAGACGTCCGTCTTTCTTAGACTCTGGAATTAAATTAGCCACTTATAGGCATCAATAAAAAAAAAGTGTTTTTTCCTCCCCAAAAGTATTAACATGTGGTGAATCTGTCAAAAGGGGGTTTGTGCGCTACACAAATAAAAATTAAAAAAACGTAGCCCTCGGGGTAGGAAAGTCTGGACTACCACGGAACAATGGCGGTAATCTAACGCAGGGAACGGCCCGGAGAAGACTCCGGAACACTTCCACCACAGACACTCTCCAAACGGCAGACTTCTAATGATCACAACGGACGATAATTCTCAGCAAAATATATTATCATATGTTTATACTTCTTGAGAAAATATCATTATCGGAATTGGTACCCCCCCCCCCCCCCACCCCCCCTCTCAGACAGCCTTTCATCTCTCGGTGCAGACACTGCGCCTGTCTGCTCCAGCCAGCGTGCTTTCATCAACTTGATTCTATCTGTTTTTCTAAATGTGGCTCCCATATCGAGGCCCGACTCGCGGGAAGAATAACAACAAACAGCACTTCACATGTCGAGATGACACAGGCACTCAGAGCCCCCGCGACCGTGTTTGCCTGACTAATATATCTGTGGGCCGCGTCATTAGGCGGAGGACCCGACATTCTGCTTTTAATCCGCCGTTAGGAGAGACTGGAAAAAGCTGAAAGGGTTTTTGGCTGGAAGGTAGATCAGAAATGCCCCCCCCCCCCCCCCCCATCCCCCCCACCTCTCTCTCTCTCTCTCTCTCAGTGACAAACAGGACTCCTGGCATCCCAAACCTGTCTCTGCTCTGGGAGGGATGGGTCTATGTCTGTAGAGTGTGAACTTACAGGAAAAGGATCTGGACCGGAAACCCGCCACAAACACATCGAAACCAGACAATGTCGATGATGAATGCACGGCGATTCTGGAAGACAAATACGGCAGCTACCCTCTCAGAAAATAAACATTACAGTGGAGGTCCCATTTCTGTTTCTTCAAGGACAAATTGTCCAAATGTACCCTGAGAGTTCAGTAATGTTCTCTTTGGGTACAAATGACTACATTTTCCAAGCAGAAAGGGTACAAATTAATTACACATTGCTGGCTGGTGGATGTGGTACAATTTTGTGTACCTATCGGGTACCACCCCAGCGACAAGCATTTGTGCCTTTTTAGGCACTTTTCGTACCTTTATTTCTGAGATTTATGGTAACTTACGTTTACAGGTGTAAGCTAAAGGCTGACATTATCTGGACTACCACTTGTGACCTTGTGACAGGGGTCCAGGCCAGACACTGACTTGTATGTCGGTTACTTCAGAATTAATCTGTACCCTCAGCAGCAGAGAGAATGAATTAACTTAAAATACCATTCACAGGTCAAAATATTGGCGCCTCAGCTCAGCAGAGCAGTGCACGTGGAGCATGACTTTTTAAGGTCTCTGGAAGAAAACGTCAAACATCTAAAGACACACAAAGTGGCCACTAGAAAAGTTCAAACAACGTCCGCGAACTGCACCGATGTAACGACGTAGAAAGAGAATCCATGAAACTATCCAGACACCACCGCATTCCCACAATGCTCTGGGCTTCCCGCCGTCCAGAGGGCTGAGTCTGCGCAACCTCTCTCTGAAACACCGCTACCCCCCAGATGAGTAATTATTAGCGGCGTCCCAGGGAAAGCTCCACTCGTAAAGAGCGACACTTAAGAGGCTTATCCACAGACGGTCCAGGGTCTCAGTGACGCATGAAACAGATCGCAACGTGTCGAGAAGGGAAACAGACGCTTCCTGGGCACCCTGGAGCCGAGAGGCTGAGGTGCTTGACCCGGGACCCGGAAGGTCGGTGGTTCAGGCCCTGGCGTAGACACGATAATATCCGCAAGGCTGTTGTAACCCTGCATTGCTCCAGGTGGGGGGGGGATTGTCCCCTGCTTAGTCTAATCAACTGTAAGTCGCTACGGATAAAGCTAAATAACTGTAATGTAAGGTAGCTACTGAGTCTTTCTTTTTCCTGATTCTACTCATCAAGCTCCTTAGCAAAGAATCTAATGGGTGATTAGCAGAAGCCTTGAATCAGGTGGAACAAAAGCCGGCACCCACACCGGCCCTTTCTGGGTAAGATTGAATGTCCCTGGCACAGAGGATGATGTAATGACGGTACAAGCGTACGATTGGACGTTCCATATGAAACAGGGGCGTTCGACGTTGGCGTCCAATCAACTGTCAGTCGCTTTGGATAAAAGCGAGGGGATGGCTCTCACATCTGCAGAGCTGCAGAGGATTCTGGGGGATGTAGTCCTCTGCCTCTTTGTCTCCCCCCCCCCCCACGTATGCTGCCCAGCTTGTTCGGGCTGCACGCAACACGTGCTAGCACTTTGAGCAGCGCTGCTACTGTGTCCTGTTTTCTGTGGAATAAAAATAATGCCACCCACAGGCCACATCAAAGGGGTCCTCGTGTTGACCCCCCCGCCCCCCGTCCCGTACACCACACCACACCACACCACCCCCGTCCTTTCTAACCCCTCGAGACAGGCCCTACCCCACACCCCACCCACCACCCCCGTCCTTTCTAACCCCTCGAGACAGGCCCTACCCACAACACCACCCACCACCCCTCTCCAACTCCCCCCCCTTCACCCCCCCCCCGTCTCTATCTGCTTCACGTGGCAAATTGTTTGCAGCGAACGCACGTTACGAAGCACCTCGGTGGGTGCGGGAAAAAAAAAAAAAAGGAAAGAGAAAAGAAGAGAGAGGAGAAATCTCTGAAAAAGTACGCATTTGATGTCGAAAAAGCTACGGCGTATCTGGCAGGAATTAGCGGGAACTTGAAAGAGCGGCGGTTGACAGGCCAGCGAAGGCTGATCAAACGGGGGGGGAATGGAAACCAGATCTCGCGCCAGTTTACAATTTGGGACGTGGACTGGGTGTCTGGCCGCGGTGGGGACGGGGGCCGGGGCCGGGGCTCCCGCCTCTGGATCCCATTTTAACCCAAAATGGCGGCGTGAGCGAAGGCAGACGCCCGGGGGGGGGGGGGGGGGGGAAGAGACCTGTTTCACGGTCTCTTCCCATCTGTCCGTCAAGACGAGGAGGGGGGGGCGGGGTGATGGGGGAGGGGCTATCCTGACAGACGGGACGCTGTTCCAAAACCGTTCCCATCCTCTTTACGGGATTTGAGCGGCGTTCCTGCTCCCGTGTCGGGATGCTCGGGAGAGCCCGTTCCGTGCGACGGACCAAGCGGCCCAAAACCGGGCTTTTTTGTTTCCGAAGCTCGTTTCCCGGTCAGGCCGGGAGACGCTATCTCTCTCCAGAGCAGGTCGTCCAGGCCCGTTTTCAATCCGAAGTCAATGGTACAATTGCGGACAAAATACACAGTAAATACATTTTCCCCCGCAAAAGAATGTATCTGTAATCTGTGTTTTTTTTTCTTCATCTTCATCTAATGGCTCCCCACATGCTGATTTTCTTAATTAGTGTTATCAGGATAATACAGCAATGCTTTGTGGATGAATCAGGGACAGATTGCGTCTGTGAGTGCCATCTTTAACATCAGACATCAGTGACAATTTGCATTTTACAAATTATTCTGTAATGATTGCGCTATAAACAGGGTGGCCTGTCGCGTAGTGGTTAAGGTACATGACTGGGACACGCAAGGTTGCTGGTTTGAATCCCGGTGTAGCCACAATAAGATCTGCACAGCTGTTGGGCCCTTGAGCAAGGCGCTTAGCCCTGCATTGCTCCAGGGGAGGATTGTCTCCTACTTAGTCTAATCAACTGTACATTGCTCAGGATAAGAGTTGCCAATGCCAATAATGTAATGTAATGTAATGTAATGTAATGTCTCTCTCTCTCACACGCTTAGTGGAAGAGCCACATCAGCTTCCCTACTGCGCAGTCTCTGGCTCCAAATCTTTGTCAAAAATGTCAGTCAGAACTTTATCATTCTAAGGTATAGATTAGTGGCCATGGAGCTATGCAATCCACTGCAGCCAAGCAGGTGCACTCTCAGAACAAAGGAGCACAAAAGAGCCTAAAAAGGTACAAATGCTTGTCACTGGAGGGGTACCCTTTAGGTACATAAGCCAGATGCTTGGTGGAAACCATACTGATTTGTTCAGTGTACATCAGGGGAATTTGATCCCCAAAGAACACAAATGTACCTCAACTGTCACTTTATTTTGAGTACCAAGCACTCGCCTGGCCGGTGAATAGCCTCTGCCTCTCCTCTCTTTAATGAGCGGCCATTTTAATTACACAATTATAAGTGCAGTGGACCATTCAGTCACAGCTACTGTAGTTTCTGCTGTGGGATGCACAGCCTTTGTTTGTTACCCCGGGGAGAACACAGGACAATTGTTTCAGCCAAACAGACTATGGGAGCGAAAGGAAATTAATAAAACAAAATGGCGACTGCACTTTTTTTCCCCCTCCAGTGTTCTTTCCACCTTCTTCTCCTTCATGTTGTGCTCTCAGTTATTTTGCGTAAATGAAACGTATTAATATTAAACAGCTCGCATTGAGAGGCGAAACAATTAAGTGAGGCATCGGTTGTACAAAAAAAGCAATCAAATAAGCAAGCAAGTAATCTTTGGTTTCACACTATGAGTCCGAAGCAAGGAAGCAAATTAGATCCATCTAATTAAAGCAAAGTCTCTAAGACTGTGAGAGAAAGTAACTCCTTAAAAGAGCCCCATGGCTGACTGTTTACAGTTGGTCCTGCAGACTAATGGACAGCTTACAGTCTAGCGATAAGATTATAGCCAATGGCGATTATGACATTGAGCGGTCGTTTGCAACGACTTCTGATTTATACGAGAACAAGGAGCGGTATCTCATGTAATGTAATGTTATCTCATCATCGTGAGTTATAGTCGTGGCCATCGCTGAGACTTAAACTTGCACTAAACTTTGACCCCATTGTTGGCTCAGTTGTCATGACAAAATTACAGAACAGGGATCATCAAATCATGAGCCTTGAGGTTTGACAGGGAGTCAGGTGTGAAGACTGTCTGACCAATCAGTAGCACTCATTTTTCAGCTAATTACCTGGGGGGAAAAGAAAACCAGGGCCGGATTTGGATTTGAGGTCCAGATTTAATGATGGCTGTTATAGAACAGGGCGGCATGGTGCAGTGGGTAGCACTGGCGCCTCACAGCAAGGAGGTCCTGGGTTCTAATCCCGGTCGGCCGGGGCCTCAGTGTGTGGAGTTTGCATGTTCTCCCTGTGTTTGCGTGGGTTTCCTCCAGGTACTCCGGTTTCCTCCCATAGTCCAAAAACATGCAGGTTAGGCTGATTGGACAGTCTAAATTGCCCATGCTTGGGTATGAGTGTATGAGTGTGTGAATGGTGTGTGTGCCCTTTATATATATGTTATAGCACACTCTCATCTCCTGTAAACAAATTATCTTAGCATTACATGCAGATGACTCTCCACTTCGGCAATGCGTTCCATCATTATCCCGTGCGCGTTTGTAAAAAAAAATTTTTTTACGAGCGACAGCGTCGGACATCAAAGACAGAACACGGACGGAATGTTTGTGCCAGTGCAGGCGATACCTCTCGTACGTCATGCGATCGTATGTCGGCAAATCATCAAACGGCCGTCGGAAGAGTGTAAAATGTGTGGAGCAGAACAGAACAGAACAGAACTGAACTGGGGGGGGGGACACTTGCATGCAGTTATGAGGCCCTTTGATCGGGGTCAGAGGTGAAGCCTGGACAGGTGGGCTAGGAGAGGGGGCCAGATGTTTGATGGAGGAGCAGCGGCTGGCGGAGTGTGTAATGGGGGGGGGGGGTACGGAGGACCACAGCGGGGGTGCTGCTGCTGCCTGTAAGGGAGTAACAATATAAACCCCGGGGTTCTGGGTCTAAACCAGTGGTCCCCCCCCCAAACCTGTTTCTGGAGATCTACCATCGTGTTGGTCTTCCGTTTCGACCCTAATTTGGCACGCCAGATTCTACTCATTTGCAGCTCAATGAGATCTCTAGCTGTTGTTGTTGTTGAATGAGGTGTGCTTTGTTAGGGTTGGAGTGATAACAGATGGTAGATCTCGAGGAACGTGGTCGGTGACGGCTGGTCTAAACAGTAGATGAACAGGGATGGTGAGGTGGGCTACGAAATTTGCAACTGACAGAGGGCAGCCTATAGCCTCGTGCCTAAGGCGCTTGACTAGGACCTGGACGGTTGGTGGTTCACAATAAGATCTGTGCAGCTTTCGGGCCCTTCGGAAAGGCCCTTAACCCCACATTGCACCAGGGGGGATTGGCCCCTGCCTAGTCTAATCAACTGAAAGCTTTGGTTAAAAAAGTGTTAGTTAAAATGAAAATATCGGGATGGGGGGGGGGGGGGGGGGTAATCGGTCATCAATGAAATGATCTCATAAATATCTACAAATGTGGTAGCTATTTCATATGTGGAAGGCTTATAGATATAAAAGTGACAGATGTTGAATGAAAGCTTCAACCTTGAGAAGACAACCTTGAGAAGACAATGCCCCGTGGGATTCGATGGGGCACCAGACGGCATTAGTCCAGGCAGCACAAGGTCCTTCGACATAGACCAGCTGGACATCATTCATCTCTCTGACCTGAATTTGGACCACTGCTCCCCACTAGCTGACACAGCAGGGCACGTCAGACCATGTAAGCCCACGTGAGTGCGCTTTTTCCACAGATAATCGAGAACGCAGAAGCCTGCTGTAAAATCAAGCTCGGCCAGCTGGTCAGCCAGCTAGCGCTGGCAGCTTGTCTGAGCTGGTAGCTGGTCAACCAGAACATAGCTTGAGCTGGTCAAACTATGTCAAGCTGGGAGCTAACCAGCTAATCCATGTCGAGCTGGGCTGAACCGGTCAACCAACTACCAACTGTTTCAAAACATAGCTTTTTGCCATTCCCAGATCAACTCCCTCTGCTCTGAAGCGTACAAGAAGGGTAGAGAAACATCAGTCAAACCTGACAAAGACCTTTTTTTCCCATTGAGACAAAAAGATTCCAAGAAAGAACAGTCCAGAGTAGACTAATTCAAGGGGAGCGAGCAGAACCACACTGAGAGACACAAAACTAATTTGACTAATGTGTCTCTCAGTGGGGTCCTGCTCTTTTCTTTCTTTTTTTCGTCCAGTTGGGAGTTTGTCTCAGCTGGTCAACCAGCGACCAGCTGTTTCAAAACATAGCTTGAGCTGGCTAAACCATGTCAAGCAGGGAGCTAGTCTGAACTGGTCAACCAGCAACCAGCTGTTTCAAAACATAGCTTGAGCTGGCCAAACCATGTCAAGTGGGGAGCTGGGCTGAACTGGTCAACTAGCTACCAGCCGTTTGAAAAACTAGCTTGAGCCATTTCTTTCGGCAGGGATAAGCCCTGTTAGTAGCCATGTGTCTGTACAAATCTCAGTGTCCACATCAAGGATGTATCTGTTCCCTCAATTCTGGCAGCAAACATATAATTCTCCTTTTAGCTGAGCACTGGTCACTCAGATTTCTCCGCAGTCCTCCAGCCAGAGTGAAAACTTCGCGTAAGTCTGAGAGGTCGTGGGTTTACACCAGGGTGTCTTTTTATGGGCCACGCCTCATTTCTGGCGCTGCGGACTCACGGCGTGTACAATAAAGGCCATTCTCCATTTCCCGGCATAAAACAGGGACAAGACTGAAACTTGTGCAAAAATGAAGTGTTTTGGCTCGGCGACAATCTCAAAATAGCACCACCTACAAGTAAAGTCAGCAAGAGGTAAAACTCAACAATAATATGGCTGGAACCACTTCCCATTGGTACGTGCTGTGTCTGTGTATACGGGTGTGTGTGTGTGTGTGTGTGTGTGTCTCTGGCCAAGCTTTTCCCGAAAACCGAACAGGCACACCGCGTTGTGTGTTTCTAAATAAAACACAACACTAAAGAAGGCCAACGATGGTGCCATACTGAAACTTCATATACCTTCTCGTCCCTCTAATCCAAACCGAAAAAGTAATTATCCCCTTTCCAGCATCTGCAACGCTCGACGAGAGACATTCCTCTTCCAATTTCTGTTCCCGACATCCCTCGCTCGGAACCTACCGCCCCTCGGAAAGATTTTGTTTTCCGGTCAACAAGTTCCCTTCTTGTGACTGAGGTGAATAACAACAATAATCAGAACTTAAATTGGACAACTGATGAGGAAGCACTGAGGTGCAGGATGGGAAGGAATCCTTCGTCCGCCGTCATGTTTTTGCGTAGTTATCGCCGCCCCCCTCCTCGTTTATTATTACAAGACCGACTGTGGCAATGGAACGGACCTTTCAAAGAGCACCTTCCTGCTGCAAGACAATGACTGCGTCATATTTTTCTTGGAATGTCCTGAATGAGAAGAGAAGAAAATAAATAATGAATGGTGTCTTTATTTACAGGGGGGGGGGGGGGGGGGGGGGAGTGGTCTGGGTGAGTCCTTAATCGAAGAAAAACAAAAATGCAAAAGTGACCAGCCAGTGTTTTCACAGCCAAAACAGCCTCCGGGCGGCCATCTTGAAAATGGGATGACGGTGGGCACAGTTAACCCTTGTGTGGTCTTAACATTCTATATACTCCTTCACTAAAACCCTAAGAAAAAAACAGCTTAATTTGAATTAAGCACTAAAACCGGTTTCAGAAAACTTTTGGCTCCTAAAACGTGAATGCCACACTGCCAGGTGTTTCAGAAACATTTTAGTTTAAAACCCCTTGGAGGTCGGAAACAAAAATGTTTCGAAAAACCACAGAATGCGCTCGATTAATGTATACGGGCAGGTCAACGTAGCAAAAAACCTCTCATCTTAAACGTTTCAACTAAAACAGTCCTATGATTTTGCCAAATGTTGTGTAATACAAAGGATTTTCAAGCTTAATCAAAAAATCGAAAGGGGCCATTTGAAAGATTTCCGCTCTATTTCTTGTTGTTTCTTTGTTCTCTTGATGTTTGTACTTACAAAAAAATATAAAATTGCTTGAACAAAACAAAAGTCCTTATCTCCCTTCTTATATCACACCAACATGCAGATATTCCCACACGTTAACTCAACATGTGTATTATCTTTGGCAAATTTAATATAGGGGCAGCCTGCAGCCTAGTAGCAAAGTTGCATGACGGGGACCGTACGGTTGTTGGTTCAAGCCCCGGTGTAGCCACAATACGATCAGTGCAGCTGTTGGGCCCTCGAGCAAGGGCCTCAACCCCACATTACTCCAGGGGGGGATTGGCCCCTGCTTAGTCTAATCAACTGTAAGTTGCTATGGATAAAGCAAAATAACTGTAAGATAATGTAAGATACAAGCACCTTAGCAAAGAATCTAATGGGTGATCAGTCGAAGCATTGAGTCAGCTGAAACAAAAGCCAGCACCCACACCGGCCCTTTCTGGGTAAGAGTGAGTACCCCAGGCACAGAGGATGATGTAACGAAGGTACAAGACCACGATTGGAATACCACGCTTGGACGTTTCATATGAAAACCAAGGGCCGTGCGACGTTGGTGTGAAAAGCGGCATTGTCCCTGCCGTGTTATTACGTCATTCAGACGCTGTACTCATCCCGTCCGATTCTCCAGCATCAGACAATAAACGTCGCGACAGCGCACGTCTGAATGACCCTTTGATGGATGAGATAGTGATTCCGAGTGAAAGTCTTGTACACAGAGACACAGACACACAGACCGCGGTGGCGTGAATCACAGGCGCCCAGGTAGACCGAAACGAGGGGCGGAGGGCCAGGATTGGCACAAAATCGTTGGGCATGAGATCAAACCGAAAACATCTCCCCCCTCATTCACTCCCCACTGCTCTTAAATTCACATTCTCGGAGGGTCGCTGTCAAAGAGGCCGGTCTCAAATTATATAAATGAATGTCCCAAGAGCTCCTGAATAATGGCAGTTCACAATAACAGTAGCAGCAAGCCACCATTCAGTTCCAAATACATTCCTATTAATGCGCTGACACCAGCAAAAGGGCTATCCGACTTCACGCCAAATTCACGATTTCTTAACGGCAAATGCTGAAACCGGTTGTAGCGTTACCTTGATTTTGAGATTGACGCCAATCTTAAAACAGAGATCATGTTCAATTTGAACTGATCTGAGGAAATAAACTCCAGGGCTAGGCACTACGCTAAACGCATGCACCCGTAATGAAATACTGCTACCGCATTGTGGGGAAATAATCACACATTTTAAAGATACTTCACAGAGCTGCGGACTTTAAACAAGCGCAGTAAGAAAAACTGTAAACCAAAGTGCCAGCGCGTAGATGCTTGGAAAACAAACCAACCCGGTCTAAAAACAGTCAGCCCAACACCTCAGAAGTTCACTTTGTTCTTCGGGACAAAACAAAATATACAAAATAAAACAGAAATTCTCATGAAACCTCTTAATCTTTTAACGCCACTGCGTTATAGTGTCATCAAAGTCCAGTGTGTTTTGAGTTGACGATCATTTCAAAAAAGCATTATATATCACAATGCGATGTGAGTGCCGCTTGTATTAAGTGCAGATGGTGTGGTCACGTTATAACCATATTTGCATTGATGAGAAAAGGGGAACACTTTGCCAAAAATATACTTGAGAAGAGATCTGTTGAACAAAGCAAACAGAACAAATGATTGCAACAATCATTGACTTGCGAGAAGAAAAAAATAAAAATAAAAATAGCATACAGTGGTATCACTTCCATTTTTTCCAAAGTGGATGAGTTTAAAAGAAGCTAAATCTGTAGTCGTTTGTAGCGTCCGTTACACGGACAAGAGACTGCATTGGTACTTAATGAATGCAACTGGATACCTAGAAACTTTTAAAAGTCCGACTGTCAGCGCTACTTTGTGAGGAAAGACAGTGTATTTATAACAATAATATTTCAGTGTCAATACTTTTTATTAAAAATCACAACGTCGCAATCACATAAGCCCCGAGTTCCCACAATCGTTTGATCCGAACGCTCTAAAGCGACTCGGTTCGCGACTCGTGAAGTTCTCGGCGCGAACTCGTCTTTTATGTCTGCTCCGTACTGTGACAGATGTCTCGTGTCAGTAACTCAAGAGCGACATTTTACCCCGATAAATCCACATCGTGTGCGCATGTGGACAAACAGCACGTTTAAAGACTTCAAAGGTTTCACAAACCCAGATGCGAATTTATAGCCCTTAACCCGGTCCCTACCCCCATCACCAAGATGTTTTTGACTCTCATATTTGTAGAAGGATTGTGGCTTGCTGGAATTCTAATTTTCAAAGAGGACTATTACATCAATATATAGGCTATTTACACAAAGCGCATAAAACAAAAATGAGTGGGAGATAAGCGCAGATAAAACTGTTAATTTCCCCCCCAAATATTCAGAACATGAATTCTTAGGATAGAAAAAAATATATATATATATCAGCGATCATTACATCTAAATAATGTAAGGCAACTGCCAGTTGCGGCTCAAGACTCTGACGAAACATAGTGAAAACAACTGTCAGGTATTATTGTCACTGCCAAAAATGTGTCGTGTAGCCTACTCTAGCCTTGGTCAGCTTTCCAAAACTCCAGAAATCCACATAATCACTGCATCCCAGTATATTATTTAGATACGGTTGAACTTCTGCAGAATCACATCGACGAACATATCAAAATGCCTCAGGAATATATGTTTTTATTTTATTTTAAATGGTTTAAATACAACATCTAACATGTCACTAGTCAATGGATGGACTTGTAGCTTACGTAGCCGTTAACATGTGTGATTCAACACCAACTAAAGAACTCGTAGTGAAGTGCCGCCTTCGCTCAGTGAATTGTCAAGATTACCGTGATAAAACATTGAAAAGAGTTGCTGAAGCGTACCAAGACCACAATCTACATCGCTTAATCCGATAAAAGCTTTTCTTGTAACACGATGTGCATATGACAGTGGGCTATTCACACAAGCTTTTTCCCCCCTTTTATCCATAAGACTGTAAAACGGTAACTACCCGATATCTGTTGCTTCCGCTGTATATGCGTAATGAAGCGGTTATGCACTGTAGCTTTAAACTAGACTAGCTACTCCATACAGTCTTGAAACCTGTACGAAAAGTCCGAACTTTCCCCATCAAATCCCGTTTCCGATACTTAACCATTCGCATAATATTTACCAATATTTCCAAATGGCCCGTTGTGAACAAAAAAAAGGATAAAACAAACACGTAGCGACTAAAAACAAAAAACAACAATTAAGTGTGTCCAACTTACCCTGAGCATGAACGGAATCGTGGACGTTGAAGGCGAGAAAAAGAAAGATCTCAAAACACAGAAACATCTTATTGAAATCTTAAAGTGCATTGTGAACGAAAACATAAAGAGGACTGCGCCGTAGTGACAAGCTCCATGAGACCATCTCTCCAGGGTTACCGAAGCGTCTGCAGTCTCTCTCTCCGGCAGTACACACAGGCCGAATTGTGCGGACGGAGCTGGCCTGTGTGGTCACAGCCGCGACTGAGCATGTGCGGGAATAAAAACCCTCCTGGAAGCGGAGCTCGAGCGCTCTTCGGTCACGAGAGGGCCGGATCAGCGACGACATGAGAGAGAGCCGCGAGGGAGGGGCGGGGGCTACTTTACAGAGTCCCTGGCATTCTCACGTGTATACAGGGGGGCCATACTACCTATAGCTGCATTCAAAGCAGTTCTGCATGAATGAGATTGTCGTCGTTTTTTTGACATTGATGTGCCTCTAAAATTTAGACAATAGACAGAAATGTGTTGTTCTTCCTCCTCCTCATCTTCCTCCTCTTCCTCCTCCTCCTCCTCCTCCTCCTCCTTCTTCTTCTTCTTTTTCATAATTATAATAATAATAATAATAATAATAATAATAATAATAATAATAATAATGACAATCATTGTAAATGACATTACATTAGATTAATGGCATTTGGCAGACACTTTTATCCAAAGCGACTTACAGTTGATTAGACTAAGCAGGAGACAATCCTCCCCTGGAGCAATGCAGGGTTAAGGGCCTTTCTCGAGGACCCAACGGCTGTGTGGATCATATTGTGGCGACACTGGGATTAGAACCACCGACCTTGCGGGTCTGTAGAAATAACTGTGTAGTGCTATCGCTCTACTGGCAGCACGGATGGTGCAGTGGATAGCCCTCACAGCAAGGAGGTCCTGGGTTCGAATCCCCGTCGGCCGGGGCCTCTCTGTGTGGAGTCTGCAGGTTCACCCAGTGTTTGCCCCCCCCGACCCTGTTCAGGATAAGCGGGTTAGGAGAATGAATGATGAATGAATGAATTAACTATTTCATATGGCCCTGTAAACATAAGAACCCAGAAACCTGTGTACAGTAAGTATCTAAACTATGCTTCTTTGCACAAAAAAAGCTGTCTGGGCTAATTGAAAGCATCAAATACATTAAAACTGAAATTTTATCAAAAGTCCCAAAAAGGGAACTATCCCTTCAAGGAAGTGCAACCAAAAAAAAAAAAAGTCTATTAGTTCTCCAAATAGTTAACTTTATTTTTTTGCATAGCACTATTACCTTTGACAAGCAAATTCATGTAATTAAAAATTCACCTCAACAGCAGATTGAGATCTCTCCTTACTGTACATCCTGTTGAAATGAAAAAAAAACAACCAAAAAATATTTCTCATGAGTGCATGTTACTTTCAGGAAATTTCTTTTTCCGAGAGAATCACCAGAACAACAGTCTTTTCAGATGCTCAAGGCTACAGCAGAGACAGATGACGATGCATCAGTCAGCTTCCACCCCAACACAGACCTGAGCACTGGAGGAAAGAACACCCAGGAAAGAGTCCACGTCCCTGCTGAGTAAAACAGCTCAAGCCAGGTTTTGAAACAACTGGTAGACGGTTGACCAGTTCAGACCAGCTCCGTACTTAACATGGTTTGACCAGCTCAAGCTAGGTTTTGAAACAGCTGGTAGACGGTTGACCAGTTCAGACCAGCTCCGTACTTAACATGGTTTGACCAGCTCAAGTTAGGTTTTGAAACAGCTGGTAGACGGTTGACCAGTTCAGACCAGCTCCGTACTTAACATGGTTTGACCAGCTCAAGCTATGTTTTCAGACAGCCTGAAGCCAGTTGACCAGTTCAGACCAGCTCCCTGCTCAACCTGGTATGACCAGCTCAAGCTAGGTTTTGAGAAAGCTGGTAGGTGGTAATTAATTAAATAATTTTACAACTCGACTTAAAGCTTGATTTTGCAGCAGGTTTGCCTTAACAATGCAGAAGTTCGTTATTCTGTCGAGAAAAGTGGAAAGTCCTCTCGCCCCCCCCCCAGACCCCCTGAGATGACTGTACTCGAAAAAGGGCACCTTCACCCGGGCCTTATGAAATAACTGAGTCAGCCCCGCTCTTGTTCCATTGTTCGAGGCTCATTAACCCCCGCACTCAGACCACAGCCCCCCCCCCCGACGTCTGGCTGCCCCGTTCCAATCTGCAGCCACTCGGATTATTATTAAGACCGAGACACAGGATGTCACAGCGCGAGGACAATGCGGAGACAAAAGTCTCGCTCTGGGAAAAAAACGAAAAAAAAAAGAAAAAATACATTTCAGCTTCGGGGCGAAGGGGAGCTACTTGCGACGCCGATGAGAAAGTTCCCATGGAAACAGCAATGCCCAGGCGTCTACAAGGGCCGAAACAGCGGTGGGCTGGAAATTACAATCGCAAGTGCGGCTTCTGTTAGCGGAGAGCCGGTGACTATTCTTCCCTCTCAATGGTAAAACCAGAACTCAGTGACACGCAGGGTTAACATACTTTGAACTTCATTTTAACCAGAATTACTATTAGCCATGTATGCTAAATGTAATGATCACATTTGCGTTTAATTATGTTACTATTCGTGGTGTTCTAGTTGCCAAAACTGTCGTATTGCTACTTCATATTGTCAGTTTATCTGGTTATTCTACAAGGGTTCAAGTTTATCTTTGTGTTCACTCTTCAAACCGTACTTCCCTCGAGGGTTTTTAGCGCACTTGTCCCTGGTTATGGGTATGCACTTTGCACTTTGTTGTACATCGCTCTGGATAAGAAAATGACTATAATGTAATGTACTGTAATATTTAATCAGCTTCCTCAATTATAAAATCCTCAGATACATACCTACTGTACCCTACTTATGACTCAATTTCCTTAGGGAATAAATATATGTACATTTGTCTCTAAGAAAAAAACAAGGAAAACATTTACTGAAGAAAGGTAAAATTCTTGAAAGTTGCAGACCCAATAAAGCACATTATATACATCGATCATGTGTTATGACATTACTTGTTTTTCTTCCACAGAACATAATCAATTATGATGTTTCACATTCACTTTGTTATGTGAATAAATGCCAAGATACTCAAAAAGAAAATAGTCACATGAAAGACATTCCAAAAGATCTTTGAGTCACTGAAGAGAGATTAACCAGAATTCCTTTGAAAGTCTTGTAAATTGCAGTTACTTTCAATCCAATTTATGATGTCCATGTTAGGCCAATTTCCTGGACAAGGACCCACTGCATGTCTGTGTAGGGCATTTTACATAAGTGTGCCTCTTTGCAGACCCCCAAAAGGAAACTGTGTTGACCACGTTGACACAGGGTCAGCAAGGTTTGATGAAAAGACAGTGTTCGTCAATACAAGACTATTGCTCCCATCATTGTACTGCCTCTGCGCAATTCTGCCACCTCAGTGGAATGCTCCCAGAACTGATGAGTTGAAATAGCACAGTATAAACCATGGGTTTTCCACATACAGTGTTTGGTGTCTTTAGATAGCTAATGATGTGGGAAATAGTTTGGTGTCATTGGTGGTGTAGTACACTAGTTGCTGAATAAAGATCTTCTAGGAATAAACCACAGGTAATGCAAGTTACCTGTGAGTCAGCATCCAGCTGTAATACAAAGGTTAACCAGGATTGTTGGACATACAGAGATGACATCAGCAGGACCATTGTTGTTACCCCCGTCTTTATTTCATGATTTGTTGTTTTTCCTGAAAACCCTGGGTATATAGAGGGAAACATGGAATGGTTTGAGGAGACTCGCTAATACGATCTCCTGCGCACTATTTGCGTATAGCCATTCATATTACAACTTGTAATTCTTGTAACACATTGTCATTCTATTTCTGCAATGCACATTGTTTAATAAATTGTATTAATTTGAACCTGCATCCTCTTGGCTCGCACCACTGCACACTTAGCAGTTTAGAGTCCTAACACACATAGACAACCTAGGATACCTGCACCCCGTGGTCACTCGCCTATACACCAGTGCCATCACAAGATAATAATATAATAAGTGTATAATTGTAGGCTATACAGGCCACAGGCACGTCCACGTCTATACAAATAGATAGCAATCATATAGAGCCACACTATTGGCAGACATTTGCAGTTCCTTTTGTTAAACTGTTAGAACAGAGGAGCAGTTGAACTTATCTTTTGGAGTCAGATAAACAAGAACAAAATTAAATTAATCCTGTTCCAGTAGCATTGGTCAGACTACACGCGTTTCCTTCACCTCTCAGATACTTCCGCCTTTTGGTGTATTTGGGGGGGTTTCTTACATCTGTGATAATAATTGTTGGAGAAAGCAGCAACAGCCCTAATGCTGAATGTTTAAATGACCGCTTTGATCTGTGACTTGGTTGTGAATAACACTGGACCGTTTCTGTGGTTTGTCAAAATGACCTTGACAACAACGCTTCATGAACTTGATTGTGATCAAACGTTGATTCCGAAAATTCTGCTGGTGACCAGATGTTTAGTCACAACATACAAAATATAGTGTGTGTAAATAAATGTGTGTGTGCGTGTGTGTACACATGTGTACATGCCAGAGCCTTCTGATTATCTGCATGGCTATAGAAACTTATTTTCCGAACAGTATAGAACGCCTGTCTGGCCAGAAGAACAGTTCAGCTGAATACTCACTCAACAGCCTGCTCTGACAAAGCCACAGTTGCAAAGAACAAAGATGCAAATGTTTTAATGTAGACAAGACCATACAGTACCTAAGAATGATGGTGTTGTCTGCATTTAAAGGCATTTTAACATTTGTATCATTGTTTGGTGTGTGTTTGGACGTACACCAGTTGGATCTTAGAACTCAGCCCTTCAGGGTGACTGAACTGTAACTGCCTTGTTTGGGAAAATTATGTTTTTTTTTTTTCCTCCAAGTTTTTATTTTTGGATATTGCTCTCCTTTGCCTCATTTAATTAGATTTCAGCGGTAATATATGCAGTTCCTGCGGAAACGTGGTATTGATTTCTTCGTGGTACGATTTCAGGACAAAGTTCTGGAACACAGCCCTTTAAAAAACACACTCCAAGGTGCTTTCGACAGTTCACTTTCTCTACTCCGTTCGAATGAGGCCCAATGCCCCAGTGCAGTGATGGGGACACTGTGCTGTCGGAGACTCTGTCGTTTTGCATGAGACGTTACACCGAGGTCCTGACTCACTGTGGACAGTAAAGATCCCATTACACTCCTCGCAAAGAGTAGGGGGGTTCCCCGGTGTCCTGGCTAAATTCCCAACCCTGGCTCTTTAAAACTGCCACCTAATCATCCCCCCGATTCAATTGGCAAAAACACTGCTCTCTCCCTCTCCACCTCACACCGGCTGGTATGTGGTGAGCGTTCTGGCACAAAATGGCGGCCGTTAAAACAGCGCCAAAGACATGATGGTTAAGACAATGTGCGGTTAAGGGCCAAACAGTTGGGCTATGCAGTTCTTATTGTGGCTACACCAGGGGATCGAACCACCGACCTTGCAGTCATGTACCCTGGCCACAACACTACAGGCTGCCCCTGTTAGAACGGTCAGAGCACGGTCATGACCTTCTGAATGGTGCTTTCCATGGAACTCAGAGACCAGGGCAGTTGAGTTAGCACAGTACTTAAAGGAAGTGGCCCGAAAAAAGCATCGCACAGTCAAAATGCCCCTAAGTGGGTTATCGGACCGTATATCAGAGTCAGCCAGGGGTTTGAAACTGTTTTGTCGTCGTCCGAAGGCACCGTTCCCCTGTCTGTTCTCTCGCTTATGATGAGTTGATGGATGCGGAAACCACTTCTGGGGACGTAATTGGATTGAAGTCTGCGCTTGGGAGGCCCGCGAGGGATGAATAACGTCTCGGGCTCTTCAAACGCTCCATTGAGAACATGTGTGCTGTGGACTTGAGCATCTTGGAAGCGTCTTTTCCCCTCAGTGTACAGACAATCCGCAGGCTGTGCGATCGAGGGTGCATATTCTCACCTGCGCTCTCAGAAATGACGGGATGAAAAGTGCTTAAAACAACCTTCTTGATGAACATAAATGAACAATTTGGCGCATAGAAGAGACTGGGTCTATGTGTTTCAATGGTGTCAGAATTCAGTGACACTCAATTCACCATACACTCTAAGAAATAAAGGTACGAAAAGAGCCTAAAAAGGTACAAATGCTTGTCGCTGGGGCAGTACCCTATAGGTACATAAAATGGTACCCCTAACCAGCAATATTTAACTAATTTGTACCTTTTTTGCTTGGAATACGTTATAATTTGTACCCAAAGAGAACATTACTGTACTTTCAGGGTACATTTGGGAAATTTGATCCTTGAAGAACAAAAATGTTCCTCAACTGTCACTTTATTTCTGTGTACACCCTGAAAATGACTCAGCTTCTCCTTCTGTCTCCAAAAGACTTCGAAAAGAGACGTTCATTGCAACTTTGATCTACATGATGAACTTTAATTCTGCTAGCATATTATTTGCTTTTCTTGTTTTTCTGTGTGCATATGTGCATGTAAATATGTCTGTTTGTATATGCTTGTGCAGATGTCTGTCTGTGTATGCATATTTTAGTCTTCATTAATAAAAAAATAAATAAACAAATTCTAATGTGAGGTTGGTTCCTAGCCCTCTGGGTTTTTACCTCACTAGCAAAAGCACCTGTTGTTCAGTATTGCTATTGTTGTTGATTTTACGCGTGGCGCAAATTAACGGATAAAATAAATAAATACGCTCCCCTATTGGCAGGTCATTAGTTGGAGACCGCCTCCGTTTCCCTGGATACATCGGTGAAGCAGGAAGAGGTCAAGGCTCGTGAGGTCACTTCCGGTGAACAATAAGCCATGAGCTCAGCCTCCACGGGAAGTGGTGAACGGAATTCACAAAAGAGGGATGATGGCATTTCCTTTAAGTGGAAAACTAATGGGTGAGCGTGTTTAATTTCATGACAAAACGAAGAATTGTTATATATTGGCCCAAGTCTCTTAGGGAGATTGAGAGGACGGGTCAGTCGATATTCACCGCATCAACCGTTTGAAACACTCTTCTTACTCTCGAAATACGAGCTGCAGGTTCGTGAAGTTATGACGTTATTCGCAGAATCAATGCTGCTAAAAATGCAATTGAAACCCGAGAGCAAGCCTAAACAGTGGCAAGTTACTGGACTGTACGTCAGTCATTAAAAAAGCGTAACAAAAGGAGGACTGCTTCCAAAAGTACAACTTATGAAAATGAATGGTTAAATGGAACATTTTCATTCTGGATAATTGACACACACCATAGTAAAAGTACTGCTCACATTTCCATGCGGGCATTACGAAGTGCTGTATCTCAGCATTAATATAGAAATATATAAAAATACATTTTAACAATATGCTATATATGTTATGAGCATTTCATATTTATTTCTGTGGTTAGTAGGTCTATGTCTGTTTGCTGTGCGCCAGTATATTGTTATTCATCAACCCAGCGCTTCCAGTTGTATTCTCCAGTTGCAATCTTTCCTGGCACTTGAATGCACCATCTGTGCACCTGGGGCACATATTAAGAGCATCTTGACGTGTTTAAGACAGCGAGCGTTTGCGGCGAACTACAGTTAAGTTTGCAGCAAAGAGTTACCGTTGAATTATTTCAAATGAACATCAACGACTGTTCAATACAAACGGATACGACCTAGGTCTAACAATGCCAGTTGGCTGATTCGTTTCTTAACCGTGATTTTAATGGTAAGGACGAATATTACATTGATTAAAGTGTATTATAACAGCCATATGATTATTTGTTTTGTTCTCTCGCCGTTTTCCCCATCAGCAGCAATTTTTGTCCACCGTTCAGCTACTACCTTTTCAAAAGTTTGTGGCGAACAGAAAAAAGTTTGAATATGTCGCCGAATGTTGGCGAAAGTTAGCCGTTTGCCATCTTGACAGATGATAACATAAGGCCCGGTCCTTCCTATGCATATCCCCTTCCTTTACATGCAAGAGGCCTTGAACTGACAACAAACGGACCCGGTTTGATTTTTGTAAAAAACATTTATTCAATGAACACCAGTCAACGTACACAAACATAAATCTCTCTGCAATACTATCACAATTATCCGCTCTTTTCCTTGGCTGTGCGAGGGGAGTGATCATTTGTACAGTTAAATTCCAACTTTGAACACTTCCAGTTGACATTTTTTGTTTTGTTTTTTTAAATATAGTCTCATCATTTTTTTTACAGTCCATAATTCTATGTACCTATTGTAGAATCCTCTTGAATCTTTAAAAAAAAAAAAACTTTGTTAATCTAAATCAGTCAAAACAGATGCTGTACAAAAATACTAATTGTAAAAGGATAAGGCAAAAAACAAATACTGTAGCACTCTCATTTTGAACAATGGTACCTATAAATTATACAAACTCAATCACTTCATTTATTTAGATTATGTGCTGTAATGGTATAAATAGAACATCAGATTTAATTTAAATACTGAGATAACAACTGTTGCTTGCATTAGAAACTTGTAGATAGAAAACAGAAACCTTGACGGGAAAAAAAAAAGAAAGAAAAAAAGGTGGGTAATGGAATGAAGGGAAAGGATTGATTGTAACACAGTGCATCTCTATCATTTCATCTTGGTAGTGTAGGCATCGCGAGAGATTCCTCACCGGAATGTGGACCGAGTATTTGTTCACTTGAGCGGTGACGTCAAAGCATCGCCGACAACATCGCAGAGAACACTGGGCAGAACCCGAAGGACATTGGCTTGTGTTTGAAACCGCATACAAGCATTACTACCCTTCACTACAATTTCAGGCTGATTTTCGTTTAAATGTAGTGTCAATGTAGCGATTTTTGGACGCAGCCATTTTGTAATGTGCGGCTGGTAGGTGGCAAGGAATGGGCAACCCTCTAAGCTCACACCACCAGCCGCTAATGGCGGGCGTACGTCATACGATTTTCTCACGGACTACGATAGCATAGACTATACGAGTTCCTCACCAGATCAGGAAAAGATCATAAACAGCACCACCTCCTGATCGGAATCAACTGGAATCGAAAACGCAGAATCTACTCACAATCATGCCCAATTATTATAATTTTTTTTCTACATTTCAAAAAACAACCGGGAGCCCGTAAGCCAGTCAGATGGGCTCAGAACGCTATCTCACCTAGCGAGTAGCGAGCTAGGTTAAGACGTAACGTTTTAAAAAAAAATGTTTTGGTCCCGATCTGAAGATAACAATCGAGAGCCCTGCATGTGGTATAACGTACACCCGCTTTTACACAACGAGCGACTGATCCTCGGGAGGAGGGCACCTGATCTGACGCCGGTAAAGAACACCGGCTCCGCTTGCTGTAGGCAAGGTTCACAGATCGCTTGATGAGGTATCTGGTCTTTGGCATCGGTCTTGGTCAATTGAACAAAGGTCAAAGGTTCAAAGGGCAAGGGGTCGGACGTCAATTTACATATATTTACACCTTTTTCGAAAGTAAAAAAAAAACAAAAACGATAGAGCACAGACAGGAGGCAGGTAACAGTGTCTACTTCTCGGTGTGTCTGGGCGGGGATTAGGGGGTCTGGGCGGGGGTTAGGGAGTCTAGGTGGGGATAAGGGGGTGTATCCGGGCGGGGGTTAGGGGTGTATTTGGTATTTGGGCAGGGGTTTGGGGGTCTGGGCGTGGGTTAGGGGGTGTATCCGAGCGTGGGTTAGGGGTTCTGGGTGTGGGTTAGGGGGTGTATCCGGGTGGGGGTTAGGGGTGTATCTGGGCGGGGGTTTTGGGGGTCTGGATGGGGATAAGGGGCTGTATCTGGGCGTGGGTTAGGGGGTGTATCCGGCCGGGGGTTAGGGGTTCTGGGCGTGGGTTAGGGGGTGTATCTGGATGGGGGTTAGGGGGTGTATCCGAGCGTGGGTTAGGGGTTCTGGGTGGGGGTTAGGGGGTGTATCTGGGTGGGGGTTAGGGGGTGTATCCGGGCGTGGGTTAGGGGGTGTATCCGGGCGGGGGTTAGGGGGTGTATCCGGGCGTGGGTTAGGGGGTGTATCCGGGCGTGGGTTAGGGGTTCTGGGCGGGGGTTAGGGGGTGTATCCGGGCGGGGGTTAGGAGCTGCGGGCGGCTAGGTTCGGTAAGCGTCCGGCGCGTAGCTGTTCTCGATGCAGAGCACGATGAACTGGTTGGAGCAGCTGCGCGTGTGCTGGCCCAGGATCCTCCCGCTCTGCAGCAGGGACGCCTGTCCCGTCACCGCCATGTGCCCCGTGCGCCACTCCTCACAGTAGTTGGACGTCAGGCGGATGCCGTCAGCGTTGGAGCCGTGCCACACCATCCTCTGGGGCCTGTACACGCACACACACACACACACACACACAAGCGCACGCACGCACACACACACACACACACACACACACACACACAGATGCACAGACGTACACACATGCACACACACACACACACGCAAGCATGTACGCACACACACACGCAAAGATGTACGCACACACACACACACACATGTACACACACGGACATACACACAAACACACACACAAGTACACACATGTCACATTGCTGAAGTGAGTGCTTCTCTAACTTCTGTTTCAGCTTGTCTTTGAAGGGTTAATGGCTAGCATATAACAGTGGTGAAGTTCTCACTGAAACTTCTTGGAGATTTCCAGCACAGCAAGTTGAGTATCACAGTAGTCTGAGCATGCTCAGTATCACCCCTCCTACTCCACATTGTTCCACACCAGATTTGGTGGTGAAGGTGCTTGACTGGGACATGGAAGACAGGTGGTTCAAACCCTAATCTAGCCACAGTAAAATCAGTGCAGCTGTAAGCCCACATTTCCCCAGGGGGGGATTGGCCCCCTGCTTAGTCTAATCAACTGTAAGTTGCTTTGGAAACAAGCATCAGCTAAATACTGAATGTAATGTAATGAGCACACTCGGTATCACTCCTACCTACCCTTCCACATTTTAACCACATTTGGGCCAATAAACATTAGGAAACAGACATCCATAATATTGGAAAGTACCCTCCATAGAAATAATGAAAAAATCACTCTTTCCCAAAAGCAGTACAGTTCACAAACAAAAATGGATCCAGTAAAGTCCATAAAAAGTAAATCCAAAGCCACAATTGCTAGCTGTGTGTAAGTGGATCCTGTACCCTGTAATAACACGTGCTATATTTAACATGGGGATGTATGAATAAACAGCAGTGATGTTGCAGCACGGGCGGTCCCGTATCCATGGTGCCCCTGCCCTCACTGCTCTGGCTTCGTGCCCATAGTTAACATGGCGCCCACAGCCTCTGCATTATGGATGGCGGGTTTAGAAGTCCTTCACTATCCTAATTTTCTTTACCGCCCTGCTGATCAAAACAGCTCAAACTACGTAGCTGGTTGACCAGGTAAGACCTGCTTCCAGCTCGACATGGTTTAGCTGGTTGACCACCTTAGACCACCTCCCAGTTGGACATGGTTTGACCAGCTACCAGCTCAGACAAGCTTCAAGCTCATACCCAGCTAGCAGCTCATACCCCACTAGACCAACTTTATGCAATTTAACTGTTTAATCTGGACCATGCTGGTTGCCCTGCTCATACCCAGCACGACCAGCTTATGACCAGCTTAAAAATATCTGGATTTTACAACGGGGCAAGCTGCCATCAACTGTTAGTATCTTTGTATAAAAGCATAGGCTAAATATATAAATATAAACGCTGAACAGGGGCGATGTAGACTGCTCACTCACCAAGACGGGTCTGTCATCACGTTCCGGCCGTCGAAGGAGTAGATGGGGATTCCAGGCTGGAACACGCCCCCGTTCCCGGAGAAGATGGACATCCAGTTGTGGAAGAGCACCTCTCCCTACGAAAATATGAAAACAACCCAAACGATCAAATAACCGCAACTGATCGCCTCCTCAGGACAAATCACGCACTCTCAGGAATAAAAAGGTACAAAAAGTGCCTAAAAAGGTACAAATGCTTATCGCTAGGGGTGGTACATGACTGGGACCTATTGTGTAGTCACTATAGGATCAGTGCAGGCCTTGAGCAAGGCCCTTAACCCCACTCCAGGGGGGGAATCACCCGACTTAGTCTAATCAACTGTAAGTCGCTGTTGATAAAAACATCAGCTAAATACCCGTAATGTAATGTAATGTAACGTAAACGCCGTGGCGTCTGACCTTGAGGTTGAGAATGGGCACGTTGAAGCGGTCGCCCTTCTTCACGATGGTGGCCAGGTCCTGCAGGTGTGAGGACAGGAAGGCCCGGTAGGTGGTGAGCAGACCCATGGCCCGGGCCTGCTGGTAGCACTGGTTGTCCGCTCCGCGGGTCCCGCCCATGTTGCCCGAGTACGGCGCGTTCAGGGCCACCAGGTGGAGCTGCACGGGGGTCAGGGGTCACGGGTCAAAGGTCAAGACGGTGCTGAACTAGCCTGACGTCACTCCTGTGTGTGTACGCCGTGCTCCTCTACACAAGTCATGCAAACCGATGATGCGTTCATCTCTCAGAAATAAAGGTACAAAAACTACAGAAAAGTTAAAAAAAAAAAGCTTGAGCTAGTATGGTACCCTAAAGGTACATAAATTTGTACCCCTTCCCATTATATCAATAATTTATTTGTACATATTTTGTTTGTAAAAGGTACTTATTTCTGCCCAAAAGAAGAAATACACTTTTTAAGAACAAAAATGTACCTCCACCGTACCCTTATTTCCGAGAGTGTAGGGAAAAACATGTTCAAATCAAACGGACAGCTTTCAGGTGTCAACACTGTGGTGGAATAGGATGTCTTTCTTGGCTTGTTAAAGTGTTAAAAGGCAGCTTTAATTGTCACAGTCCTACTGTAGTACTATAGCTGCTGCAATACAGTCAGACTGTTGAATGGTTTTTTTTTTTTATTTGTCTGGAACAGCCACAGCTGAATAAGTAAGCCTTCGCACGCTTTTAAATCCTCCTCACAAAACCCAAGACATGCTGCTACTCAAGAGCTTAATATAGACAGCAGCAATTTACTCTAAATCTGGAATAATGATCTGCACTCAAACTCATATTCTGACTCATGCTAATGTTAGCGCTGGGAGCGAGCCAAACCAAAGTTTATGGACTCATTTTCGCCCAACGCATAACAAGAGATTAGATTACATGCTTTTCACATTTCATTACGGCGGGCCGGCGGCGAGGCGCATTGCCGCTGTTTCGCCGACGACAAAGTGCCACTGTTCTTACCCCCGGGCCCGTGTGTATGCTGTGCGCCAGGATGTTGTATCCGGGGAGGTACACCTGTCCCTGAAAGCAGATTAACCCCACACTTTAGACGCGAGATGTGTACTGACAAGCACTGGGAACACTCGAGGCAAATCGGCGAAAGGAGCTGGCGGCACGGATCTCGGCCAAAACGCACGCGGGGTCGTATGAACTCCGCGGCGTATCGCTTCCCCAGACGCTCGTCCGGCAAGAGCTCAAGCGGCCTTCAGGAGTCGGGTTCAGACGTTACGAGCCGCGAGTCATCGCGGTCTCGTTATAATTTTTTTTTTTTTTTTTTCTTTACAGCGCAATCATTCTGCTTCCTGTAATCAGGGCCGGAGCGAAGTGGAATCCGTGACGGGGAGAGACACCCCCGGGTTGTCGGTTATGTCAGTTACGTGCCAGGACGGTTTAAAATTCCCGCACGGAATGTGGCCCCAGCCCAAGAGACCCGCGTTGAGTCATGCGAGGGCCCGTCCGTTACTTTAATAGCGGCCGTTAAGGGAAGCCACGTTTCCGTGACTCACGCCGTGTCAACACTTAAAACCGTAAACAGCCGTGTCAGGCAGCCACTCAGCAGATCTGCTGGCGGTTTGAAAGTGTTTTTTAAACAATGCTGGCGGAACAGCCCGGGGTTTTAGTACCTCCCGCCGCTAATCCACCGCGCTGTTCGGCAGCCAGCCCGGCCAACATAGCTTGGCATCCGTGACTATGTTAGCTAGGAAAGCTGCTATTAATATTGCGTTAGTGGCGATTACATTAATAGTAGGCAATTTAGATTTTTTAGAATGGTTAAATAAATAGTAGGTAATTTTGTACTTTTACTTTATTACTCATCATACTTTAAGATAAATGTCCTTGTATCAGCGCCAAATCCATGCCCACTAAACAGGATGCAGACTTTCCTTTTGGGACTGTTGGACTGTCCTCTCACTCCACTTTGTGGTGGAGTTGTTTTCCTGGGGCCTGTTCCTCAAAGCCAGGATTACTGGGTTAGCTGGATAACTGCACTGAGTAAAATCGGGAACAGGTCTTTTTACCTCAATCCATGGTCCAGGTTTGGGGAGGGTCCAGGATAACAGGTTAACTCAGTAATCCTGCTTTGTGGAACAGTGCAGTTATCCGGCTAACTCTGTAATCCTGCTTTGTGGAACAGTGCAGTTATCCGGTTAACTCAGTAATCCTGCTTTGTGGAACAGTGCAGTTATCCAGTTAACTCGGTAACCCTGCTTTGTGGAACAGTGCAGTTATCCGGTTAACTCGGTAATCCTGCTTTGTGGAACAGTGCGGTTATCCGGTTAACTCGGTAATCCTGCATTGTGGAACAGGCCCCAGGTGAGCACTTCCTTGTGAAAATAAACAGAAAACATTCTCATCCCTACAGCTAACCGAACACAAGAGCAGGATTTAGCGAGCAAGGCCTTATTTAGGCGTTTACCTGGGTGATGAGGTCGCTGTAGGCGAGCCCTCCCGTGCGGGACAGCACTGCGGGGGAGGGGCTGTCCGCGGGGAGGCTGATTAGCTCGCCGAGCTGTAGGGACAGGTGGGACATCACAGGTGAGAATATAAAAACGTGCTCCGAGCTGCTTCTGCATACTCCGTCGGTCTGAACCGAACCGTTCTTTAACACCTATTCTCAGTTACATCATTCACATGCGTTATTCAGTTGATGCCTTTATCCAATTTGACTTACATCGATTGGACAAAGAGAAGACCCCCTGGAGCAATGTGCAGTTAAGGGGGTTAATGTGGGGTTAAGATCTTTGCTCAGGGGCTCAATCACTGTCCAGATCGTATTGTGGCTACGCTGGGGCTTGAACCACCAACCTTCCAGGTCCCAGTTAAGCGCAGTAACCACTAAGCTACAGGCTATCGGCCCCTATTTTGAGGTAATTTCAAGGCTTACATGAGCTATAGATCAGTGTTTCTCAACTCCAGTCCTCGGCAGAAGGCAATCTCAGCAACCTTGAGTCCTTGCCGGAAGGTTTCTGTTGTAACCAGGAATTCACACACCTGATTTAACTAATCAAAGGCGGTTTTGATTGGTTCAAATTCAATATAGGCTTCAACATTAAATCATTAAATTATGTGTGAGAGTTCCTGGTTAAAACAAAAACCCTTCTGACCAGTGGGTCCCATGGACTGGAGTTGAGAAACACTGTTATAGATAGCCATCTTCCACACAGGTGGAATATACATTTATGTCCCACTTTAGCCAATGCGCTACCCTCATGCTGACAGGCAGAGGGCACCAGTATGGGCCCTACAGACAGACGGGGACACGGGGTGGAGGAACACCTCGTTCTGGAGGCTTTGAACACTCATATGGAGAAGGGGTAAAATTGACTTGTTGAACTCGGTGTTATAAATTATTCATCCCGCATTCATCTTCCGAGCAGGAGGATCAGAGAGCGGAGGAATTGTGTAAGTGAGGGGGTAATTTTTCAGGCCAACCTGTAACTTCAGGACCAGCGTATGCCATTTTAGATTTGTGGAGGTTCCCCTCAATGGAATGTGCTTGTTCTGAACTTTGTATGACAGATTTAAGGAAGACCTTTTTTCATATCATACCCAAAATATTTTAGAGAAAAAAACTACAAAGATTACAAAGTGCTTTTTAGTCATACTGAACTGAAGTCTGATTAATTATGGCAGAGAGAGAAATGGAAGATGAAAGTTGATTATGTACAGGAGGGATACATCTCAAATCTGGCCCTTGAATCAGAATCTGGCCCTGGTTTTCTTTCCTCCCAGGTAAAGAACTCGACAATTAGTGCTAGTGATTGGCCAGACTGTCATCACGTTTGACTTCCAGGTAAAGGGAAGTCAAGTGGCTAAGGTGATTGACTGGGATCTGGAGGGTTGGTGGTTCAAGCCCCAGAGTAGCCATGATAAGATTCAGCTGTTGGGCCCTTGAGCAAGGCCCTAAACCCCACATTGCTCCAGGGGGGAATGGCCCCTGTTTAGTCTTATCAACTTTAAGTCACTTTGGATAAAGACATCAGCTAAATAACTGTAAGGTGGAAAAGCAGCAGTTCTCGGCCCTTGAAGACCGTGATTTGATCTGAAGAACAGAGATGAACACGGGTGATTACCTGAACCTTCCTCCATCCGTCTCGCACTCTGATGTAGAGCTCGCTCTTCTCCGAGACGTACGCCATGGTGCCCTCGGGCGAGCGGTGCATGTGCTGAAACAGGGTCTCCACGGACCTGTACGTGGTCACCTGCACGAGCCAAAGGAAGGGTCACACCTTCTGAAGAAACCACACCCCACCTGCACCGAATACACTTCCAGAACTGCCATTTTACTGTAGGGGAGAGGCATTTCCCCCTTTGTGGTTATAGCAGAGTTTGGTACACATGTTACTTGTACCCTTTGACATAAGTCTGACATCACACTGCACCAAGCACTTGGATTTGTCCAGGCCACAAGGTGGGCTGTCATATGCAAATGAGTGTACAGTTGTGATGTCATAAAGTTATAGATGTCCAAGCAGCTTGTTTAAATGCAGTTTCTCCATACGGATTGTGTGGATTTTCTAATCCATATAGCAAGGGAAATGTGGATTTCCACTATATGGGACCTTTAAATAAGGAAAGCATGCTTTTCTTCTGTATAAGGTGTGGTGGTATAGCTGAATTTATCAGATGTATGTGGTTCCTGGGTGTGATTGCTGGTTCTAACTCACCGGGCTTCCCAGTCCTGGGGGGCCGGGTGGGCCGGGGGGGCCAGGGACAGCAACAGCTGAAACAACAAAATCAAAACAGGATCCATCTCTCAAAATGTATATTGTTTCCCTTGAATAATGAAAAAAGTATCATAACGTGACCTATGGCTTCTACGCTTTTAACAATAAATACACATCTACATTACCACTGAGTAAAAAATTGAAAATCAAAATACAGAAGTACAAAATACTTATGTTGTAATTTTCCCTTAATGTAAATGCCCAGAAGACTATGGTATAGTACAGTGTCTGCTGAATGAGGTCTTCACTGAGAGTGTATGTTTTCTTAAACACATACGCTCATAAATAAAGGTACAAAAACCGGTACAAATGCTTGTCACTGGCCAGCAATATATAATTCATTTGAACATTTTTGCTTGGAAAACGCACTCATTTGTACCCAAAGACAACAATACATTCAGAGTAAATTTGGGTAATTTGATCCTTGAACAACAAAAATGTACCTCTGCTGTCACATAACAGTGTGACATTCAATAAACTTGTACTTTTCTCTAATATAATTGCTTCTTGACTCGGGACAGTTCCTGCATTGTCCCGACTTTGATTCCACTGAGAGAAGCTGGGTCCTAACAACTCAAAGAGACGCTGTGAGACTCTTACCGGAACCAAAGAGAGGAGGGGGCCCAGGCGGTCCTGGGGGCCCGGGGGGGCCTTGAGGTCCCGTTCTCCCATACCCTGGAGGTCCTTGTTGGCCTGGACTCCCAGGCAGGCCCTGACGACCAACAACGGATTCGCCTTTGGGCCCCTAAAAACGAAGCACGATATCGTTTAAAATCCTCTTCACGGAGATCGTCTGCTCATGGTTGAACATGGTTGAACAAAGCGCACTCACCCCTGGTTATGGGTATGCACTTTGTTGTACGTCGCTCTGGATAAATGCCAATAATGTAATGTAAGGTACGTACTTCATGGATGGGCAGGGCAGGCCATATCTGTTTCTGGATTTCAGAATTCATTTCTAAATTAATTATCCCAATTGTTGTACATGATCTTGATTTTTATTGTAATTATGATTAATATTGTACATTAGTATGTTTTCTTTTCTTTTTTTCTCCTTTTTGTTTTAAGATGTTTTTAATGTATTGTGTATTGTACTTATTATTACTTTCAAAATGTTTTTATGTTAATGTTCGAAATAAAGAAACATTCATTCATTCATATAACAGGTGTCAGACAATGGCATAGCAGGTGATGTCAGCTTATGTCCAAATGACATGAACCTGTCATACCTTTATCAGTTCTGTTAGTTCAGACAGTGACCTGGCGATATCATTCAAAATTCTCTTCACAAAGAGGTGCTGTTGATTACTGTGTTTTAATTTTAACCGTGTAAGCAGCAACTACGGCAAATATGGTAATCAGTTGCTGTGTATATTTATCTTGTTGCCGGGATAATTTGAATATTGATGCGCACACTGTTCCTGGAAACAGTACTCTGCGTTACAGTACGTGTAAGCAAATCTGCAGAATTTAATTGTCTTGCTCTTGTTTCTTCCCCTGAGAACCATCTCATTATTCCCGGAGTCAAGGTTTGCCAAATGGCCCCCTTTTAAAATCTTCATTAATCACACAAACCAAAACCCCATTAAAGCATTCACTGTGTAACATTAAAAATAATAAATCCCAGCAATTAATTTTAATGAAAAGCAAACGACACATCTTCAGTGAGACTGTGGCACATAAACAAGAATTCATATCCAGGGATAATGGCCTTTTTAATTCAATTGATTGAGGTCAAATAATAATAATTGTTCGTATTGTACTGCCAGTGATTATATATAGAAGTAGATAGGATGAAACAGCCACCCTAACTGGAGAGGGAGATCAATTGTAATTGGTCGGAGGGGGTTTGGGTGCGGAGGGGAAGGGTCTTTGTTGGGTGAACAGATATGCACTCCACAAAAGGTCTGTCTTAACAACTGTTTCAGTGTTGTAATGAGACTTACAATTAATCTTACAATTTTGTCTCTCAAGTAGAGATATTAGCTTGTTTTAAGATACTTTTTACTTGAGTAAAACTGTCGGACCTCATTAGCAATCTGTTTTATTTAGCAAAAGAGTAATGGGAATAAGATTTTAAGTCTACCAGCTACCAGTTCCAAAACATAGCTTGAGCTGGTTGAGCACAGAGCTGGTCTAAACTGGTCAACCAGCTACCAGCTGTTTCAAAACCTTGAGCTGTTTTTTTTTCAGCAGGGATAAGACCAAAACACTTGTTGAGATGGACTTATTCTGTGGTTTCTGCAGTGCGAGCAGCTGCAGGGGTGTGTGGGTGTTCTGGAGGAGGAAGTGGGACTCACCACCAGGCCAGACCTCCCAGGAAGCCCAGGGGGGCCGGTAAGGCCAGCCTCGCCCCTCTCCCCCTTCTCCCCCTTGTAGCCGGGGTGCCCCTTGTCCCCCTGAGAGACACGAGAGGAACGGGGGTTAAACACGGCACCTCCACCGGCGCCCAAATCTTTACGCACCCAGGGAGCCTAACGTCAAAGCTAAGGAGTCGCCGCGCTGCGCGACCTCGGGATTATAAGGCCCTATCTGCGTCGTGAGTAGTGTTGAGATGTTGAGCTTCAAAGCTTTCACGTCCTCACACAGCAGAACTGAAAAGCAGGGCAGTTCTGCATAGATCCATAGTCCAAAGACATGCAGGCTAGGGACTACAGATGATGATTGAATATTGAATATGATTATACAATATTATATTCCTCTTAAAATGCCATAAAAAACCTATATATTGTCAAAAATGTCAATTATAACCTTCTAGAAGTTCTCAGGTCTGGATGATGAATGGGGAGGCTGCCTGTTGTCTATACGAATATTAATATTGCCTGATATTATAAGCTAAGCGAAATAAAGTTTCAGTTGACTTTTCAGGTCTAGCACAAAGCACTGAGCGTTTCTCACGGACTTACCACAACGCCATTGAAGTGCCAGGAATCTGTCAGAAAAGCAAATATATAATTACTGGTCTTGGCTTGGAAAGCACTTCAAGGATAATTGCACTCTAGATCAAATTTTTTTTTAAAGCTGTAAACATGTTTGTATGCTTATTTTATAGTGAAAAATTTTAATCTATGTCATTAGTTCAGTACTAATGTCGTATCATATTGTCACCTGTGTGTATTGTGAAGGGACTGATGCACTCTGAAGCTTACCTGTGCTTCCTGGCAGTCCTGGGACACCTGGATCTCCCTTCTCCCCTTTGCCCCCGGTCCTTCCTCTACAATCCGACCCTACAGAAACCGTTTATTCACATATTACGATATTGTGGTAACACCTGGCAACGTATTTACGAAGAATAAATAATTAGGAAATATTATTTATCTAATAACCAACTACGTAGAATGTCCATTCCTGCTACACTCACCGTCTGTTGAATCCTTGTCCGCATTAACCTGAGCAAGACCAAATATACACGTTAGATTCCTACAAACAGTTGTTAAACCACAAGAGACCACTGCGTTAGAATCATCCAAATGTCTGGAACACAAGTGCAAGATAATAGAAAATATGAAAATAGTGGATGGATAATAGACATGCCCTGAAAACCTTAAAATTGAAACGATAACATTCCGTTTCAACATTCACAAGTGTGTGCACGTGTGTGTGTTACTCTGAACCCACATGCTCGTACACGCTCACGTGCACACACGTCAAGTGCGGATGTCACAACAATGAGCTGCATTTCAGACTGGTCTGAATTGGCGTGCCGTCTTTGCTGGGAATAAGGTGGCGAATGATTGGCACAGCGTTCCAGCCTGCGATGTGCTGAGGTTTCATAATCACGGTGGGCTATAATTTACCTCAGAACTGTCAGAACAGCTTCAACTGTTTACCTCTGTTAGTCTGGAACTTAGTGTTACCCGTGACAACCCATGAAGACAGTTACAAGAATGGTACATGAACATGGCACCATGTTAAAATGAAATGCACACCAACATATACACAAATAACGTTACTTCAAGGTGACCCTCTGAAAAATCATAAAATCCTAATCATATTTAAGATATTACTGTATCCATTGATCAATAATGACCACAAAATGCACCATGGCATTTTAAATATGGCTGGTTGTGGGGGGGATTCAGCATTGGACCTGTTGCAGGGTGAGACAGGAAGAGAGAGATAGAGATAGAGATGTTTTTTATTTTTAAAACCCCTTTATTGGGACAATATCCAAAGGCAACAACGCTCACAAGCAGGGTGAGAGGCAGAGAGAGAGAGAGAGAGGGAGAGAGAGAGAGAGAGAGAAGGGAAAGAAACAAAGAGAAAGAAAGCAATCGGAGCAAGTTTAGACAACAGTATATCTTAGATTTCTGAGGGTCACCTTGCTCTTAGGTTGTTAGTCTTCACCTCATGACACAAACCGGGAGAGAGAGGACCAGACCGATGGAGTCACACACCATGCAGCATGCTGAGAGACCGCAGTTCAACCATGCGCGGCCCACGGTTAACACCCACAGATGCGGCAAGCACGTTTCCCCTTTTCTGTTCCACACAGCAGCATAAAGCAGGCTAAACCGTCCGGTCATTAGGTAGGACTACACTCATTTGTGCCACTTCACCTATAGTGGTTTACCTACTGTACTGGCAGAGATGTGGGGCAGCCTACTAGCTAAGGTGCTTGACTGGGACCTGGAAGGTCGGTGGTTCAAGCCCCAGTGTAGCTACAATGAGATCAGTGCAGCTGTTGGGCTCTTTAGTCCACATTGATTTAAGGCTTAGTATACACTGCTTAGTCGAACCAACTGTAAATCACTTTGGATTGAAATGTCAGATAAATAACTAATGTGGGAAGGATCTGAATACATCTGTGCTATGCCTGGCTACACTTACTACTGTGGCACACTCGCGGTTTTGACGTAAGGGTCGGATAAAAACGCAACGGCATGCTTTATACTGTGGTGCTGTGGACCTGTGTCAGGGACCGAGTCTCGGGGGAGAGAGGAGAGCGCGGGAGGGGTGAGGAGGGGGGGCACATGGACCCCCCTCCCCTGTAAAAAACCCCCCCCCATGCCCGGTGCAGGGCTCTCGTACACTTACTGGAGTTTTGCAGTGCGGTCGGGGAGGGACCGGGAAAACCGTCTTTAAAATTTAGAGGAGAGCAGTTCAGTGAACAGGAAAGAAAACGGCGGTTTGTCAATCAACAGTGACGGCTAAAGGCCAGGCTATAGTCTGTAGTGGCGTTGCTCCGGCAATGTGCAACGGATGTAGCGTTTATATTTTTACTCAGGACAATGACCACAGTCCGGGCGACAGTAGATCTTTCACGGACGTTCTGCGATTTTGTGACTATAAACTGGCCTTTAGAGAGGGTGACACAGGAGGAGGGTTGTTCACACTTACTCCTTTGGGGCAGTTGAGGGGTCCGGGGCGACCCGGTGGTCCGGGGGGGCCGGGGGGACCCTGTAAACACACACAGACGCTCACACCTGACATACCAGCCCTGGGGGGGGCTCGTCACCAAATATATTACAAATATATAAAAGGAACAACACACTGATTTTACTTGAGAAGTGATGGCTCCCAAACAGCGTGATGAACAGCCTAGTGGCTAAGCTACATGACAGGGACCCGGTACGTTGCTTTGGATAAAAGCGTGAGCTAAATAACTGTAATGTAATGACTTGTGTGTCACTGGATTCTGACACCATTCGAACACATACACAGTGTCTCTATTATGTTAAAGATCTTTGTCATTTTTCATCATCATCATCATCATCATCAAGAAATTCATTCTGACTCATAGGACTGGTTTTATGGGCAAAGGTTAATCTTAGACCTGGACTAAATTCAGATTTGTATGGAGAATCTCGACTCAAATAGAAGTTAGTCTAGGACTATTTGCATTAATCTGTCTGTGAAACTCTGTCTGTGAGTTTAAATATAGAGATCTGTTTTATGCATCCAGCTTAAAACTGCATTCACTTTGTTAGGGGTGTTATATAACTTTTTCCTTTGAAATTAAACATGGAATTTGCATATGAACGGTGAAAAATGTTCGGTGTCTGGACGATGAAGGCTCAGTGAAAGATCCGATCCGTCTGCATGCTACAGCTCCTGACGGACGCCGTGTTTACTCCATCCGCTTTTAACGTGCTAATTCTCAGGGCTGCGCTGACACAAAGCAGAACTTCTAATCCATTAAGCGAACTACGCTGGACGTGTTATCCAGTTTTGAAATGTAAAAAAAAAAAAAAGAAGAACAGATTTATTGGGTTTTGGCCGTAGGTGTGGTGTTTTTCGCTGCGAGCTCAAAGAACCAGCTGTGCAGCGGGCAGCCTTAGATCACAGAGAGAGAACCGTTTATGGGATTCAGTCCTGCGCGGTTCTGGGGGCCAGCAGCGGTGATTAAAGAACCAGCGGTACCGTGCCAGTGGACATGAAAAGGGAGCGTTTTTTTTTTTTTTTTTTTTTTGGCCGTTCGTTATCGGCGATGTTTCTGAGACTCACCGGCTGGCTGTCCGAGTCTCCTTTCTCTCCTTTCTTCCCCAGCATCCCGGGACGGCCCTAGAACAGCAGAAACGTTACTGAGAGCCTTTCGGCGAGACGTCAGCGCGACATTAGCACGACGTTAGCACGATGTTAGCACGACGTTAGCACGATGTTAGCGCGCAAGGCTAACGCTGTTTTGAGCCGCACCGTTATGTGTGGAAGGCCCATCGCTGTTGGGAAGGACGTAAAGATGTGATCATGTACAAAAGAGTTGATTGATCTTTGGAGTGCCTCTGTTAACACTGTACATTGCAGCCCGTTAATTAGATTAGTACTTCCTGGGAACTTAGTACCAGGTACTTAATAGGTAAGTGTTTTGCCCATAACCCCGCATTGCTCCAGGTGGGATTGGCCCATGCTTAGTCTAATCAACTGTAAGTCGCTTTGTAACCGTAACTGCTAAATAACTGTAATGTACTGTAATGAATCGTGTGAGAGAGAACGGTGGAAATTACGTACCGGGCGTCCGGGGAACCCAAACTCTCCTTTCGGTCCCTGTGGTCCAATGGGGCCCTGTAAACAATGAAGCCCATCAATGCACAGGGCTCTTACTGCAGGCCAAAGTGTCAAACAGAAGGTGTGTCTGGGAACATGTGCTTCATAGACAAACGCTTACAAACGTGCTTGAGAGGTCAAACATTTAAAAAACGTGCTTCAGATTCAAACACTTTCAAAAACGTGCTTCAGATTCAAACATTCGAAATGTGGATTCACTTGATCCTCGCCCGCATGCAGACGCGTTTCATTACATTTAATCTTTCGCCGAAGTTATCTCACAAACACACTGAAAGGGCAAGGGCGCGGTGACCCTGCGTTCTGCCGGAGACGGACAGGGTTGTACTGGGTGCGTTACAAACAGAAACAGAAAAGTGTTTACAGCGCTTGCAGAGCAGGTTTGACAGGCCGTCGACAGCGGTGGTCTCAGACCCTGTGCCTTGGAGGGCCGTGTTTACGTCCGCGGGTTTTTATTCCAGCCTCAGCTCTTTATTCGATAATTAGTTTGATTGTTTGCTGAATTTGGGCCGCAGGTTTACACACACACATAGCGCATATAAAGCGAAATGTGTCATTTGTGTTGTCTAAATAACAACTGTTTCTTATACTCGGTGCTTTAGTACAGTTAAATGCAAATGGCCGACTGAGTAATCGGAGCATTAACTGTTCTGAATGAAAGCCTGCATACACATTGTGTCATTGTGGCGATGAGTTTGAAAACAGTGGGTTTACAGGGAAGCGAATGGAGTGCAATCTCACCATGAGTCCGACTGGTCCGGGGAAACCACGTTCACCCTGCGTGACACATGAACACTTGGTCAGTATATCACATCATGTTGGAAGTACTGCAAGTCAGTCTACCAAGGTACATTCCTTCCCTCATTGACAACGGGTAGGCAGCGGGCTTTAGAACTAGTGCACCAATGGTGACAGATTAGCAAACTAGCAAACTCCAGATCCACAGAGATTTGATTAAAAATACATTAAACTGCCAGTGATGTGGTACGCGCACATCATCTTGCGGTCTCGGAGGCAGCAGCCGCCAGTCCCCACCGGGGGGGGAAGGAGAGTGAGTCCATGGGAAAGCGAGTCCAACCGCGTGACCTTTGAACCAGGAAGTACAACCGCCACTGACCTTGAATCCCTTGGGCCCCTGCGGCCCTCGGAGCCCAGTCATCAGAGATCCGTCTGCGGCGATGGTGACCCCAGATTCGCCCTTCTCGCCCTGCACACACACACACACACACACACGCGCACACACACTCAGGTAATGCGCAACACATGCGTGTGTACCACCTAAAGTCCCCTATGACCAAATCCAGGTTTAGATACCGATCTCTGACAAGCTGTTCTGTGTCTGGACTGGATTTACTGTATATTTGCAAAGGCAGGCTGGCATGCATTAGTTGGACCAGGTCAGATCCAACAACTGGCTTCAAGCTGTCTTAATTATGGTCCTAATAGTATTTTCAATTTTCATTTATAGGTCTACAACCCTTACTTATAGTAAGTAAATCCCTATACAGGATATGTCAAAAATGTAATTCGCTTTGGATGAAAGTGGCAGCTAAAAAACACATTATTTATTTATTATTATTATTGATAAATGATATGCCCCAGGCCTCCACCCCCTCCAGCCTTACCTTCAGCCCCGAGGGGCCCTGGATCCCTGGGGGTCCTGTGTCACCCTTCACGCCCCTGGGTCCCTGGAAACACACATAGAAATCAACACCCGCCTGGCAGCACTGCCACACAGATACAGAAACATCCAGGAGCTGCGCTGTGCTTTTATCACACACACACACACACACACACACACACACACTCACACTCACACTCACACTCACACACACTCACAGATTACTGCTACTGTAATACACACATACACACACACACACACACACACACACACTGCTGCTGCTACTGTAATACACACACACTCACACACGTATACACACACAAAGTAAAGGGTCGCATTCCCAGCACAAGGGCCGTTGTTTGTACACACAACTGTTCAGAAAAGAAACTCTAGAAACCTTCACATCTACATCTCTTATCCACGCGAGACATCTGCTACCTACCAATTTGTCTTTCCGAAAGCAGGGGAGGAAGAGAAAATCTAAATTATTAGCTGGCAATAAAAGAAGACAAATTACTGAGACGCGATTCTTTTTAACGGAGAGCTGCGGAGCGACCTCTCCCTTGTTCGGGCTGAAAAGCTGCCGAATCAAATTTCCTTCCTTCCTTTGTTTGAGACATTCAAAGAGAGAAAAACCCACAAACACGGGCGATAATTTGAGAAGGTATTTTCTCGCGGTTGTAATACTCGTGTAAACGCGGCCAGACGAGCTTTGATCCCGGGATATGAAAACTGGCAGGTTTTGGCGCATTCAGCCCTCTTTTGACACAAAATGTCTCAACAAGTAACACAAAGAGAATGACTTAAGATCCCTCTGTCTGACTCACAGGCAATTATCAGTCAAGCTCTCGTGACAAGGAGACAGGGAAAACAAGCCGTTTGTTGGCTCCCAGGACGGTTTACCGCTAAGCCTCACAGCAATTAAACACGAGCACGACATCGAACATCTAAAGCCACAGTTGAAAGAAAGCGTGTAATGTCTGTCACTTCATATTCAGCCAATTTGCTCTGTTTTGAGACAGCTTCTAAGCAACAGTTTTTTTTTTTTTTTGTGTGTGGCATTTTTCCGGGTTCGGAATACAGCTATAGGACACTGCAGAATATTCAGATCGCCGTCAAATCAATTTACTGGCAGTCTTGTTCATGCAGGATGTCACAGAACACGGATTTTGACAGTCAATCAATTGGATTAAACCTATTAAATTATGCTGCCAGTTAATGGACAAACGGCAAATATACTTTTATATTTCCGGTGACTGACTTCAGTGTGGGGATATTCATGAATTGCTTTTTGTCTTGAGTAATTACTACAATTGTGGCAGTCTCTTAAGTGAGGGATTGTGCGCAATTCAGTTAAAATATGTGTTTTTAAAATATGTGTTTTTTAACACCCAAATGAAAGACTTCACAGAAGAAGGATTCTAACACTATTAAATACGTTTCAAGAATCTTCTACCCACAGAAATATTTCATTTCCATATATTTCCATTTATTTCACATTTCTAAAAGCTGTCTTATTAGTACAAGCTAACCTGAAGTTATCCTTTGAAATACACTGTCTTCTCATTGTCACCTAACTTATTCATGTCTATAAAGTACACTTCTAGGTTTAAATTGATGTTTAAATTCTTTGTAATAAATCAACAAGCTTTTGCAAATTAAACTCCAGAAATTGACTTTACTGCTCGTGGACTGAGAGCCTAACGTCTTTGAAAGAGCTGCTTTTTAATTTACACATTGCATATAAACATGCACATCTGCAAAGTTTTCCTTATGTAACTCTATTTATCCCATAAGGCCCACAGAAACACATACACCCACACACGAAAACAGCAATATAAATATGTGCACGTACACGCATGCACACACACACACTCTAAAACGCCAACACACATGTGCACGCACTCAGACACACTAAAACACCAACACACATGTGCACGTACATGCATGCACACATACACACACACACACACACACACACATTAAAACCCCAACACACATGTACAAACACACACACACACACACACACACACTTAAACACCAACACACGTGCGCACACACACACACACACACACACTAAAACCCCAACACACATGTACAAACACACACAAACACTGAAACACCAACACACCTGTGCACGTACACACACACTAAAACACCAACACACATGTGCACACACACACACACACACAAACAGTAAAATATGCAGTCACATTTCATGTAGAACATTGAAAGTTAGCTTACAGGAAATCCTGCTCGACCTGGCAGGCCTTCAGGTCCCTGTAACATGCCAAACACACACACAGGCGAGTACAACATGCAGATGTTAACGCTGTTAACTGCGGGTATGCTGTCGAAGCTGAGCCAGCCGCAGCCCGCGAGGTCTTTCCTCAGCACCACAGGGGGGGGTATACGCTGTGCCTGTGTGTCCTTATACGCTCACGCGGACGCACAGGCACTTGAAGCGTGAACATGAGTGGCTATGAATACTTAACAAGTGGCCCCACTCTCTGTTTGATGTGGAAAGACCTACAGTATCATCGCAAAGCAGCGGTGAAGTGATCAGGCATTCATGCAACGTGATAAGTCAATTACTCAAAATGCAACATCACACACAAACTGCAAACTGTTTTCTCTTTCTGCAAATTATCTGCAAAGCAAAACGTTCAACGTGCTTGTGCTTTTAGCATCAGGGCAAGTTTTGTTCATGTGACATACATGCTGGTCTCTCATTGGTAGTTTTGTTCATGTGACATACATGCTGGTCTCTCATTGGTAGTTTTGTTCATGTGACATGCGTGCTAGGGGCAAAGCTGGTCTCTCATTGGTGCTTTTGTTCATGTGACATGTGTGCTGGTGGGTACAGCTGGCCTCTCGTTGGTGGTTTTCTTCATGTGACATGCATGATGGGGGGTAAAGCTGGTCTGTCATTGGTGGATTTTAACTGCGAGACAACAACTCACCATGGGCCCAGGAAGTCCCTGAATGTCGGTGAAGTTAAACATGCCGTCTGTGTCATTAAGCAGGAGCTGAGGGAGACAGGAGTTCATTGCATTAACGTCACCTGCACTTTCCACACTTGAGTCCATACTCTCAATTTTATGTACCTATAGGGTACACACATTTATACTTTTTTAAGGCACTTTTTGTACCTCTATTTGGGCACGAAACGTAGGTGTAAGATCACAAACAACGTGATTTAGAATGCTGAACATTCCGATTGGAACGCTGATGTCACAATCACTACTGGTGACTAGAAGCCACAGAGTTTTTTTTTTACTGTGATAATCAAGCCAATCAGTGCTGAACAATGAAAACACGTACCACTCCAAATCCTTACTTAATGCAACCATTTCAATTCCACAGCGATAAGGGCCAATAACCCCCGCCCCGGTCATCTTCCGCAGCATCTGCTCATTTACAATTTACAGCCATGTCATATCGGAAAGCAGCGCTCTGATGTGAACAGCCAGGCTAATTGGACACTCCACAGACCCTAATTGGACCACCCCCCCCCCCCCCCCCCACCTCGTTGCTGCTGCCCCATGATTCGATGCAATCATGCCGGCTAATGGAACAGCGGCGGAGGAACATTACTGAAAGGCGATCTGCGTTAGGAGAGGATGACTCACGTCCTGGAGGCTGATGATTGGTCCTGGGGGTCCGGGGGGCCCCGGGGGGCCGGTGACGCTCTGGCCGAGGGCCCCGCGCTCGCCCTGAAACACAAAAAGCACTTCGCTGAGGTCCGCGGGGGGGTGGGTTGGCGGGGTTAACTCGGCCGGGTCACCAGTGAAAGCGTGATGACGCACTTTCACCCACATTAGCTCAGGGGGTAAGAGCGGCCGTCTGGCAGTCGGAGAGTTGCCGGTTCGATTCCCCCACCCTGGGCGTGTTGGAAGTGTCCCCTGAGCAAGACACTTAACCTCTCTCCTTTCATTGTTGGTGCGTGTGAATGAGTGAATGCGAGGCACTGAATCACATAACCCTCAAACCCTAACCCTAAATTCAAAATAACATCATTGTCCGTGGCAAGGGATAATTTTGCCTTTAAACCGTTAATGCCCTTAGTGGAAGTTATGAAGTTATGAAATCTTTGGACCAGTGAGAGGCCGGGGTTCAAATCCCACTCTAAATCTCTAACTCGTTACACAGGAACCCTCAAACCGAGAGACAGTGGACAGAGCTGAAGGTGCTGGCGTCAGTGCGCTGTACCTTAGATCCAGCGAAGCCCATCTCTCCTTTTTCTCCCTGCAGAGAAGAAACAAACCATGATGGTGAAAACCAGCAAAGACACGCCCACCTAATCATGCCCACAGTTTAACTGCCCAAAAAGAATCCTTCTCTCCATCTTCATCAGCTGGGAACTCATCTACGCCTCATTCTTCTGGTCAGAACGCGCTTATTGATGAAGCAGAATCGATTTTGATTAAGTGAGGGTAGAATGATCTGGGATCAGCTCTTTGGAGACAGGAAATGCCAGACAAGAGATCTCAGAGAAAGCGATGTTGTGATTCTGTGAGAGCTTCATTCTCTTGTAACTCAATACCAGATTACCAGCAGTGTTAGTTTGGTGCCACCTAGAGTTACAACTTTGCGTTGCATCAATATGTAAAACACTTTATTGATACTGCCAAATACATCAATGACCATGTATTCTGGCTCATTTTGAGATACTGAGCTTCAAAGCTTTCACATTCTAACACAGCAAAACTGAAATGCAGGGCAGTTCTTCATAGATAAAAATGACAGAACCCAAGGTAGTCTGAATGTACAATATCAAAATCCTATCAAATTGTCCAACAACATACTTAAGTCACAAACTCACTTTTGACAAAAATGTCAGTTACAAACTTCTTGATCTGTGTAAGACATAGCAAGCATTCAGGATGTATATTTACAGAACAGTCATCACAGAGTACTGTATATCATCAGGCTGATTATGAGGCAGGTCTAAACCCAGGCTACAGGTAATTAGCGTTCAGGTAAAGGTGCCATTTTGAAAGCGGCAGACGCAGAGAGGTGTACTGACCCTTAGTCCAGGTATCCCTGGCACACCTGGGGTTCCCACCCTCCCTGGATCTCCTGGTGCACCCTGGGAGGATGGAGAAGAACAGGTAAAACAACAACAACAACAGGGGACAGAGAACCTTTCCTGTGGACTTAAATGTAGTCCTGTACACTCTCAGAAATGAAGGTAGGAAAAGTGCCTAAAAAGGTACAAATGCTTGTCACTGGGGCGGTACCTTGTACCTCTAGCCAGCAATATGTAATTATTCTGTACCTTTTAGTTTGGAAAACATACTCATTTGTACCCAAAGAGAACATTACTGTACTTCCATGGTACATTTGGGAAATTTTATCCTTGAAGAACAAAAACGTACCTCCACTGTCACTTTGTTTCTGAGAGTGTGTGTTTGCAAGTAAGATCAATTACTGTACGTGGGAGGGCAAGAGCAAAGTGCAAGCTTAATTTCATCAAGAAAGCTGTACTTTACATGAAGAAAACAACAGGTCTGATGGTGAAGACTACATTGGACGTTTGTCCCAGTCAAGCACCTTAGCCACTAGGCTACAGGCTGCCCAAACAAGATCAGATAAGTCTGGACACTGCTGGTATACTCCAAACAGCATTTTTCTCATTAAAAGCTCTCAGCCTTAAGCAGAACGCAGAAGGGGTTAAAACCTGTGACTGGTTGACCTGCTGTTTGTTTAGCGCAGATGTTTTCAGCGGAATTCGGATGAAAATTAGCGCTAATGGAAAGCACATTGTTCTAAACGGTGCATTTCCTCTCCGAGAGAGAGGAACGTAGAAACCGTTGCGTGACGGAACGCACCTTCGCTCCCACGCCCGGCGTGCCGTCAGCCCCCTGCAAGAGAAAAGAAAAGAGTTCACGTCATTCTGGCCGCCCGCTGTGTGTCGCAGTGAACAAACGACATGACAACATGCACGGCAAACACACCGTACTGGAAAAAGAGTAAGTATTTTAGTCTTAGACATAAATGATTATTTCTTTATTTCTTTTACTTTTTTTTGCTAAAAAAACACAAATGAGAAAACGTGAGATAAGACAGTTTAATTTCATGAACTGCCAATGGAATAAGACAATTTCTCTTGTCAAGCACATGTCCTAGATTTGGTAGTGGAATAAGAACATTTCACTTGTCAAGCAAAGATGATCTTAAACCAAGCACATTTTTTCTACTTGAGAGAAAGAGCTTAAGTCTTATTCCAAGACTGAAACGCTTGTTAAGACTTTTTGCAATGTGATCGAAGTGAGGTCACCATACCTTGGGTCCTGGCACACCTGGAAGTCCTGGAGGCCCCTGAAACAAAGAAGAAGAAAAAAACGATGTAATGAAGTTTAACGGCATCACAACTCCTCACCAGAACCGCCCTACACGGCCCAATGGGCCTCAACAGCCTATTTCTGACCCAGGGACTCGATGGATATCACTGACGAGGGCACTCTGCTGTAACATCCAGCTGTGCCAGCTTGACCAGCTGGAAAATTGAGCTGGTCAAGCTGATCTAGCTGGGTATGAGCTGGTCAACCAGCATGGCCAAGCTGGTTATAAAGCTGGTCTAGCTGGGTATGAGCTGGTCAACCAACTAGTGCTGGTAGCTTGTCTGAGCTGGTAGCAGGTCAACCAGCTATCTGCTGTTTCAAGCCATAGCTTGAGCTGGTCAAACCACGCCAAGCTGGGAGCTGATCTGAACTGGTCAACCAGCTACCAGCTGTTTCAAAACCTAGCTTCAGCTGTGTTTTTCAGCAGGGTACGCTTTTAAAATGGAAATGATTGCTATCAAATAAGGCCAATTCTCCTTGGTGGTTCCGCGAAATGATTGAAAAACCCAAGGAAACCTTTTCGGTTGCACCTAGGTTCGCATACTTAAAATAAAAGCTTGTAAGGGTTGACCGTTCCTGTACCCGCCCACTTCAACAGTCACCCGCGCCCTGGAGTCGAGTTTCAAACACTTTTCCCAGAAAGCTCTGACCGGATGCACACGGCAAATGAGAAACACAGTCCTTTCATCGGCCCCTCCTCTGCCATCGCTGCAAGGTGTAGGTCGGCCGTGGGGCCAGGGCCAATTTCCCACGATCCCTCGCTCCCTCACCTGTGGGCCTTGAGGGCCAGGCGTCCCGAGCGCAGTCCCCAGTCTTCCGGAACCTTCCAGGTCCTGCACGCAAACCGATGAACAAGAACGGTGAGGTCACATGCAACGCTCCCATCGCTTTACACGAAGGCTCCGTTAATTCGCAAAGAGTTGCGAGATCAAGATATACTTCATTGAACCCCCCCCCCCCTAGGCAGATGAAATTTGTCATCTGCCTAGTTGACCCATCCTAGTTACTGAGGAGCAGTGGGCAGCCACTGGGCAATGGCAGGAGCACACCTAACGTGACTTGCATGACTTTTGAGTGTGGGCGGAAACCGGAGTGCCCAGAGTAAACCCACGCAAACAAGGGGAGGACATGCAAACTCCACAAAGAGAGGTTTGGGCCGAACCCAGACCTCCTTCTTGCGGGGCAACTGTGCTAACCATGCGCCACCATGCCATTGTTGTATTAACTAACCTGACCTGAATATATTAACACAGAAGCATTTGCTAACACAAACAAATAATCTATTAGCATTTTATCCAATTGTGTATCGTTCTCTTCAATTTTAATGTGATTTAAGTATTGTTTGTTCCCTTCTGGTCATCAGAGGTAATGTTTCATAAACTGAACGTACGCATTTCCTCTTCATCGGACGTTTGAAAGAGCTCACCTCCAAGTCCAGGGCAAGGCCGGATCCTGGGGCCCCCGGTGGTCCTGGGGGCCCCGGAGGGCCATGGTGCCCAACGGGGCCCACCGGGCCCTCGGGTCCAACGAGGCCGGGGATGCCTACCATTCCCGCCTCACCCTGAGGGGAAACACAGGGGTGTGACTGGGGGGTTACCGGCTTTCCCACATTACAGGATATGGCATTAAGCTTAGCTGGCGCTGTTATCCAACACGACGAGCAGTAAGTGCACATCGACATCATTAGAACAACTACAGAACAGGTTGGATGAGCTACAATCCATGTAGAATCAGACATGAATACCAGTCACTGCACTACAAGATGCCATATCCCTTTGTTATGCTCAAAACTTCAAACACATTAGACACAGCAATCTATTTTTATTTTTATATACTATAATTACCTTCGGCCCAGCTGGTCCAGTCAAGCCTGTGTCGCCCTGTCAGAAAAAAACAACACACATTACATACAGACACCCACATACTGTACACATACCAGGAAGACTAAAACTGTTCAACCTACCACCTGAATTCAATAATCACAGCCACCTTTCCCCTCATACATACCTTTCATAAAATACAATAACATTTGCTGTACCACACACATATATTCATTCCAGTTTTACTGAGCCGAACCATGAAGACACAATACTTTGTCCGTGGTAATCAAATGGGTAATTTCACCCTCAACTACGGTATGCTGGTGGTTTATAACCATCATACCTTGCCTCCTTTCTCTCCTGCTAGTCCGACTGCCCCATCCGCTCCTGGGGGTCCCTGAGAAAGATATAATTATAAACCTCATCAGAACTGCTGCCCCACCAGTCAGCAAGCACGGTTTCACTGTGATTTCCGAGGTTTATGAACAGGGAAAGAATCTCAGATAACATCACACCGCTATATCCATAACACAGTGAGCTGTAGGTCTAATTAATTTTGGTCACACTTCATAATAAGGTACACGAATTGGGATTAACTTATGCAGTTGTTAATGTGAAATAATCAACAAACAATCAAACCATGAAATGAAGCTAACTGCTTCTGTGGACAATGAACAGCTCTGGGTGGCCTTACAAAAAATAATAATAATATGAACATTTTATATTTATTTACATTTTCCATGATTATACTGTACCTACATTTATGTAAGGTACAGTAAGTGTACTTACGTAAGGTTGGGTAAATGTGGTTAGTAAAAACTTACAGCAATCATGACCGAAAAGGCAGATTTTCACCAACAATGCAGATAGACCATGTTCCAAGGGAAGCAGGCGCAGCTGTTTGAGCATAGCTCCATGAGTTGAGAGGCCATGTAGAGATACATTGACTGTCCTTTCTCTACATATCCTGTTTTTTTCCAGCAGTTTAAACACTTGCCCTTCTGTTTAAAAACCTGCGACCAGATTTTTCCATCCCCCAAAATAGGTTGATCAAAGAGAAAGTCCAGGCAAATGATCCAAGGCTAGCCTTCATTGGTGTATTTGCTGTCAGTCATCACAACAGACTGTATTCAAAGGGTAAATAATTTTACAGGTGTTTGTATCACCTGGGTTTTTAAACAACTAAAGACATTGTGGAAATGAAGCCCTGAAAAACATTGCAACTATCTACTGCCGCTACCTTAATAAACGTGAAAAATGAATATCAAATCAAGCGAAATCCGAAAGTACACTCTCAGAAAGAAGGGTTCTGAAAGGGCTTGATTCCACAGGGGAACCATTTTTTTGTTCCATAGCGTGGAACCCTCTGCCTTCTTGTGTGTGAAGTGTGAAAACTCCCAGACAAAGAACCCACGAACTGGACAGGGTTCTTCTGTGGAATCGCAGGGTTCCTGCTGGAGCCATGCAGGCAATGTTCACAGGTAACATTCCATTCCCGTGTGCAGAGAGGCCCATGGCTTCATCTGCGGGAAGCCGGCTCATTCGATACAGGGTGACCCTGCTCCACTCAATACACACAATAATCAAATCCTTCAACACAGACTCTGTGGGCGCGCGGCCAACACATCAAACTTTAACGGTTAATTGGCGGGAAATTTACACAATCAAATATTAGGACGTAAATTCCCACAGAGTCCTGCTTCAGCGGTTGCAGTGTGACCCGGCCTCGGAGCAGATGAGATGTCGGAGCCGCGTAGGGTGTGACGGGGATGGAAACACGCACGCAGCGGACCGCACAGAGAGAGGCGGACGCCAGCGAGGCGGGTGTTTATCGCGGGGAGAGGATGGCGGCTGTTTATAAACACGGGCCGCTTTAATGTGGCGTCGGGAGGAATGCGTCCTCCGCGGGTCCTGAGATCCCTCTCGCTGCGCGCTGGTCTAACCCTCGCGACCGGGCCTCGTGTGCCCACGGGAGAAACAGCCCCCGGAGCAGACGTCTGACAGCCCCTCCAGTCATCCTTGCAGTAGATGACCACATTATGACGTTGGAAATGCTTATTTAGCTAAATTCCCAACCCTGGCTCTTTCATCCTGCCACCTAATCATCCCCTGATGGATCCATTTATCTATCTTAAGGCGATTTAGGAAATGATTCAGAAAATAATGGTTGGGTCCAGCTCACTAACGTATAAACTATCGACACTGAGTAGCTAGCTTTCATTGATCTTACGTACAATAGCACAGTAGCCAGAACTCGTGGACAATGGACAATGACAATGGACGTAAACAGATGAACACAGCAATTCACCACGACGGACATTTCTGTAGCGCGAACAACGTCCTTTCCCGCTCTGCTGTCTACCGTCTTGCTGTCGACTGTCGGTTGTGTGAACACCGCATTCACGCGGTACCATGGAGCTGACTACTCAAAGGGCACGGCTGCACTGACCAATGGCAGAAACAAAGTCCAAAGCATTGGTTATCTGGTTGCAGCTCACCCACCCACCCACACACACACACACACACACACAGTGACTCAGACATGCACGCACACACAGGCAGATGGTTCTTGAGTAAGGCCAAACCATGTTAATTTCGCCGGGTACTTGCAGTGTGGGTGGAGTGGAGGTTAAGAAACATGGGATCTCGGATGTTTTGGGAGAAAATTCTGCCTTTTGTATATAACCTACTGGATCAGCAGCCGGACTGAACCAGTGCAATACCGCTCCTGGGTCAAATTCGGGGTCAGAACCAGAGCCAGACCCACTAAACCCCTGACCAATCACCTGCAACAAAGGCCAGGTCAGGAGGTCAAAGACAGGGCAGAAAACATCTAACCACACCTGAGTCGCGACAGGACTTCTCAAACTGGCCATATGAAATGTACATTTAACTACATTTAATCTAATCTATTGCCTGGTCACACCTGGGTCAAATGCGTAATTGTTTTGGTTTCAAATACTTTTCTGCACTTTACCGAGCTTGTCTGGTGTATTTGGAACCTACGAAATACTCTAACAAAGTGCAAAAAGTCCACTAGAAAAGTCCATCTATGGATGATGGACGAGTATTGGAAATTAGCATATGCTATAAATGCTGTGATACATTGCATTGGATGTGTGTTTTTTCACTAATCTATGTTTAAATGTATCTGGCCCTATCAAATAAATATTAAGTAAATTAATTAATTAAAATATTCTGGTCCTGTTGGTTGGCTCAACTGCACCAGGCGAGATCAATCGAGCACAGAAAAGTATTCGATTTTTTTGCAGGTGAAGCCGGAACAGACTGCCGTATACTCACCGGTAGCCCGGGTTTACCTGGCTCTCCATCCTTCCCATCATGCCCTGGGACGCCAGGGATGCCAGGTGGTGCCAGCGGGCTGACGGTGGAGCCAGAGGGCATGCTGGGACCTGGGGGGCCAGGTTTCCCTGGGGGGCCCGGAGGACCGGGGGGACCCTGGAAGTACACATTATGTAAACATGACGTTTTTAATTTTATTTTTAATACCAATCCGTACCCTCGGTTTTGTAATCTGTGTGTGTTCGGTTTGCCAAGCTGTACCCTCAGTTTTTGCCCCAAGTTAATTTTGATAACATTTTATTGTACAGCCTGTTAACAACGTACCATTTACTGGGTAAAATACACAGTTACTTGTGTAATTATTTGGTAACTACTTTGATTACAGGGGTAAGCGCTACGAAACAAAGTCGGTAAGTGCCATACGCAAGTACTACGTAAGTACGTTTTACATTACGTTAATTGTAAAGCGCTTTGGATAAAAGCGCAATATGAATGCAGTCCATTTTCCGTTTGCATCTAAAAGTTGTATTTCAAGGCCGGGGTACTCACTCTGACCATCTCTGCATCGCTGTCGAACTCACCGAACCCGGAACCATAGGCATCAATACCGTCCTGCAATTCAACAGGGCGGCCATTTTAGAGCACAACCACTCAGCAGTGACAGTATCGACATCCTCACACCGCACACTCTCAGAGAAAAGGTGTCTGATAGGGGCTCTTCTGCTTGATCTGGCCCTGGGTTTCTACTCTCCCAGGTTAATTTGCTGAACAATTACTGCTACTGACTGGTCAGACTGCCTTCACACCTGACTCCCAGGTAAAGGGAGGGTGGAAAACCAGCAGGTTTTTCTCGAGGAACCGATATTTGATGATCCCTGCCATAAAGGAACCCCGTTTAGTTCTTTACGGGACCCTCTTCCATAGGTGTGAAAGCAGCCAAACAAATAACCATTTTGCCCGACAAAGAACCTTTAACTAGAGTTCTTCAATGCGTTTTGAGTTGGACCGGAGAGTGGATTAGAGCAGGGGTGCACAACTCCGGCCCTGGAGGTTTTTTGTTCCACCCAGGTATCCTTAATTTTTAGTTTTCTGACCCCTCTATAAAGTACTGGTTCACTCCTGTACTGGATAACAGTAAAATCTTTAGCATACACCTGCAGTCTGTGACTGTAGCTGGTGCTTAAGCAATGCAGTATGATTCAGCTAATTAGATAATTAAGAGCAGAAGTTGCCTCAAAGTGCTGAAACAGATCAGCCCTTGCTGTGCACCCCGGGATCAGAGTTTGTTTATGACGGGGCTGTTACTCACGGGACGTCTGGAAGTGCTGGAAGATCCTGGGGGGCCGGGTGGTCCTGGGGGCCCGCGGAGCCCCACTCCAGTGTCCCCCTGCAGAGACACCACAGAGAGCCTCACTCAGAGTCCACACGGACACACAGCTCAACCATAACACTGTATGACTGTGTGCTAACCCTAACCCCCTGCAGAGACACCACAGAGAGCCTCACTCACAGAGTCCACACAGACACACAGCTCACCCATCATACTGGCTGACTCACTTATGGCTACAGGGCAGCCTGTAGCCTAGCAGCTAAGGTGCATGACTGGGAAGGTTGGTGGTTCAAGCCCTGGTGTAGCCCTGGTGTAGCCACAGTAAGATCAGTGCAGCTGTTGGGCCCTTGAGCAAGGCCTTTAACCCCACATTGCTCCAGGGAGGATTGTACCCTGCCTAGTCTAATCAACTGTAAGTCATTTGGGATAAAAGCATCACAAATTTGAGACTAGACAGCCAGAGGACAAACAGACTGAATTTCCAGCTAAATGCAGAGCCTGGAATAAGTTAAATACTGCCCACACATGGTGTATATCCCACTTAATGCATTCCCTGACCTCCGCAAATTGGGAGGTGGAGTATCGGTGACTGGTGATCACACATATTAAACACATATGCAAACACGGGTACACGGGAAGGTCATGCGCGCTTGTGTTTTCATACCTTTTCTCCCTTGAGTCCCGGATCTCCCGCCAATCCCGGGAATCCTTGCGGCCCCTGTTCTCCCTGTGTGGGGGGAATACGGGAATCACGTTCCTGGGATCAAACACGCGTTTCCCAGAACTGGAGAAGCTCCCCACACACACTCCCCACGTCAATCCAGAGGCCGAGAGGATTCGTCATCCGTTTACCACAGGAACTCTTTCAGAATCACACAGGAACTCTTTAACGACAGATAAGTCTGTCCGTGGTGTTTAACTGTCTATCCATTTGGTTGAATAAATTATCTCACTATAGCTGGAAGTGGTATTCTTACTGCAATTGATAGGTTGTAGAGGTTTATTTTCACCTACACCTCTGCTTAATTATTAACTGAAGGATGTACCCCAGGTCATGTAAATTTAATACTTCATACTGTTAAGACCTTATTTTCTAAAGAACTTTCGTTGTGGTCTGGCTATTGGATCCCCCGTTCTGAGTGCCTGATACATACTGCTTTCTCTAAATTCCATTGGTTGTCAGTGCAAAGAGGCGTCTAACTTCCTTGCTGTGTTCAATAACAATTCTGACGTGCTAAGGCTAAGGAGTAAGGAGACATCTAATTCCTTCTAACCTGACAGCCTAATCAACATTCAGGTACATTTTTAATGAAATTACTGCGGCTGAACTGTAATTTCTGTCTGATGAACATTAAACGGTACCTCAGTCTATCTCAGTGATATATTAGGTGAGTTCACCCTCCTCCCTTTCTGTCTAAGATTAGGATGAAAGGTGTTATACACGTGTAAGACAAAACATATGTGTGAGATTAGGCAGCAATAGAAACATCCCGGCCAATGAAAACTGCCCTTAATAGGCGAGCTGAACACACTGTACTTACTGTAACTCCGTCTGTGCCCCGGATCCCCTGAAATACAAAATACAATCCGTTACAGCTTTTAATGGCTGACTAATTAATAACAGATTAGTTCAATAATAAATAATGAGCTACTGGGATGTTCTCCATACTGGCCTGGGGCACTGTTCTGGAGAGGGGGGGGGGGGTATCTTTTTACAAACACAACATACAGAATATCTATCTATCTGGACACAGAGCCACTACTGGACGACAGCAGAGCAGAATAGACTGTGACACGTATGCTGAAGAAATCTCGTAAGTTGCAGCAATATGGGTGTAGTTCAACTGCGAGTGAGATTTGAGTGAGTGTGAGAGAGACAGAGTTACAGAGAGAGAGAGAGACGGAGAGAGGGACTTACAGGTTGGCCATCGGCCCCTGGCAGTCCTGTGTCTCCCCTTGGCCCGGGAGGCCCCTGGGGGCCCCTAGGGCCTGGCTGTCCTGCCTCAGCACTCCCCACCCGGGTGGGCACAGAGGGTCCGGGGGGCCCCGGGGCCCCAGGAGGGCCGGGGGGGCCCTGGTCCCCACGCTCCCCTTTCTGCCAGGGAAAAGACCGCAGGATCCGTTCAGACAAATAAAGAGACAGTGGAGGTACATTTCTGTTCTTCAAGGATCAAATTTTCCCTGAAAGTAACGGGAATATTATCTTTGGGTACAAATGAGTAGATTTTCTAAAGCTAAAAAGTTCATTATAAAAATTAATTATATATTGCTGGCTGGGGGTACAATTTTATGTACTTATCGGCTACTTCCCCAGGGAAAAGCATTTTGAGACTTCAGAATTATACGGTTCTAACTGACATTTTTGACAGAAACTAGTTATTTATTTATAGGGTACTAAATATATTTATGAAGCTTTACACAAAATACTGCTTAAAAGTGAAAAATTAAATGTAAATTTAAAAGGTACAGTATCTGCTGGGAGCCCATTAGCTGGGGCTCAATATTTCAAAACCACTCAGAACACAGAACCTTTTGTACCTTTTTAGGCACTTTTCACACCGTTATTTCTGAGAGTGGAGGTGACACAAGTGATTGGCAGGTTCTCCACCGTGTTATCTCCATTAGATTTCAGTGCCGGCAGGGTGTACTTACGGTTACTGATCCTTCTCCTTGATTGCTGCTCTCGGTGGGGCCTGACTCTAATGAGACCAAGCAAAGAAAAACAATCACCAAAATGCCCTGCGGGACCAGTATCTGGAGGAATTCAGCTCAGAGGTATTAAAAGCGTCTTTGTGATCGTCTTCTGTGAAAAGCGCGACACAAATAAAATGGTATTGAATTGAATTAAAGGTATTTTATAAATACATTCCTGTTTTGACTCCAGGTTGACCAACCTAAGACTATAAGCAGGCAGTTCCTTAAGAGCAGTTTACGGACACCAACTGCTGATACATTTGCAAAGGTGTTGAAACCAAAACATTATAATTCCAAAAACTCATCTGTTTCCATTCAACTTCTGTGTTTTTAGAAACTCTACCCTGGTCACCAGACGTTTTTCAACAGAATTTTTCTGGGAGGTCAACACCAATTTGCGGCTCTCATTGTACAAAAAAAAAGAACAAGAGGAACAGCACAGTTGAACGCAGCGAATAAATGAGATGTGTCTCCCCCTAGTGGCCATCATGCTGTATAACATGGCAACGTGTAGTATTTCAAGATCATTATCATACACGACGGAGGTAACTACTGTTTTTGGGCAAAGCAGGCAGTATCTGTTTCTGGATTTCAGACAAACTTCTGCTCTTTAATTATTTAATTAGCCCAATTGTTTACATGATCCATAATTTATAGCCACATTCTGTGATACAAACCGAAGCTGATAAAAAAGCCAGGGCAACTGGAGGCAGTAAAATCCTGCATACATACTGGCCCCCCAGGACTGGAGCTGCCCATCCCAAGTTGAGAATAAAGCCCCATACATGTATGAATAATGAGCACACACACACACACACACACACACACACAGGATCATCCCCAGTCTGTTGCCCACAATGCAACGCTCCGCTCACCTGTCTCCGTTGCCAGGACGATGCCCTGGCTGGAGGTGGGCTCCTCCGTGGGCCGGGCGTCGCCGGAGTAAGAGCCCTCCTCATCCTCATAGGGCGACTGTGTGGGCGGGGCTCGCACCGGTGCCCCCTGGAAGTCCTCTGGCTGGAGGGGTCAAGAGAGGACATCATGAGCCTCTTCCCAATAACTTATTTTCCACCAACTGTCTCCTTGTTCTTTGTCAAGACCCGGAAATTCCAACCGACTAGATGTTCCTTCGAGGAGCTAGAAGCAGAAGTGAGGCGGCCACTGAACTGAAACATGATCGCATCGTTTACGGTAAGTAATTGAGGTCCATCTTTAAGGAAATTCCAGCCCGTTAAATGTTCCTTCTAGGAGCTAGAGGTAAAAGTTAGGAGGCTGCTGAATGTCTCTTTTAGCAAGGAAACATGATCGCATCGTTTACGGCAAGCGTGACGTATAACTGATCGACCTGTGGGTCCACCTCTCCCCATTGGCCACGTAACTGTAACCGGCGTGGCTTTGAGCTGACGTTTGAAAGGGCAAGGACGCTCCATTTGCCTAATTCACTTCTTCCCTTCCTTTCCTCGCCTCCTTGCCTCTCCAGAGTTGTGGAGCTAGGAGCAGGAAGAGGGGCGCGGGACAAGGACAGGGGATAGGAGGTGAAAAGTGAGAGCCCCGTGTTAACCGCTGGCTCGTCTGTTCACAGAAATCTTCTCCCACGCTCCCTCAGGTCACTCACAGACTTATTGTTTGGTTTGGATTATCGCCGGATCATTCCATATTGATATTATTTGCTTGTTGTGCTGGGTCTCACTGGTCTAAACTTCAATTTTTCATTCAATGAGACATGAAGGCCAAACAAGCTGTCTGTGAAGCACTTTGTAATATAAATAACAAATATTTGTATTATTGTTATTATTGTATTATTATATTATAAATAGAAGGAGCCAACACAAATGCTTTTAGCCAAAGCCAGTTGAGTAAACAATATATATAATACAGTAAATACAGTTTTAATATTGTTATTATATTATAAACTAGAATGAGTCAACACAAATGCTTTTAGTCAAAGCCAGTTGAGTACGCAGTATAGAAACAACACAGTAAATAATACAGTAAAAACAGTTTTAACAGCCACCAGTAGGGGGCGCTGCAGTCCTAGCTGAAACACTGGGCCCTTGTGCTGCAGCCTGGCCCTGCTTGGAGGGTGGCCTCTGCACGCGTGTGTGGCTCGAGATACAAGCGCGTTCACTGGGCCTGGCCCGCAGAGAGGACGCGTGGTCGTGGTTTTAGGCAAGAATCTGTGCCAGACCAATGAGAGGCCGAGGCCGGGACACGTCAGCCAATGAGCAGCTGGGGGGGAGGGGTCAAGGGGCGGAGGGTGAGCTAGTCTCCGGAACATTCTGGCCCCCAAAAACCCCAGGCCTCAGTGCACTCCATTCAGAGAGCTGCGTATCAGCCCGAGAGAAAAAATGACAGTTATTTCCTGAAGCATCCCTTCCCAACTGCCAACTGCCAACAGCTACAGTGGACGAGTGTGTTCTGAGAAAGACGCACGCCAGGAAAACTGCAGCGCAGCAATCGGCCGCACAGACATCCGCACAGAGGAGCTGTTTACAGAGCGACCCGGTTTCTACAGAGTGGGCCATAATGTCTGTACAGTGAACGGCTCAATCATAATGTAGTCTCGCTGGTTCTGGAGGAATGTCTTTGAAAGTGTTGAGATTAAAGTGAGAGATTTTCCTGAGGATGCACTATGATAGTGCTTCTTCGGGGGCAATAATCCGAGTTTAATTTTCTCTCACATATTCATAATGTTATTAAAGCAGGCATAACAGCCGTAAGTCCCTTGCAGCAGCCATTTTGATGCTAATGCTAAGTGACTTATTTACAGAGCTTATAAACCTGCCAAAAACAGTACCAATGAGAGAGTCAGAATTTATATGTAGGGCCATCAATCATTTTAATTCCTTTAAGATTTGAAGATGTATTCAATAAAAACCATTGCGTTTCATTGCAGCGTGTAACACCACATTGATTTGAATTCTGACAAATGGCACCCTCGAATGAAGTGGGGCTTCACTTCGACGTGCGTCATTGCCCGTATCCTTGACGACGGCAACAATCTAACAGCAAATCCATTACTTCACTTGGATTTCTTTCCAAGCATTTTATTTCTTGAGTACTACACTGCACTGGAACATTTATTGACTTTCGAGCACCCGTACCCTCCTACGGTACTTTGTACAGTTAAGCCCTGTCCACACCAAGAACTACAACTATGATGATATGGTTAGAACTATAAATATGGTTTAGGAATCATTGATCTCTTTCAGAGCAATTTTTTCCCAACTGCATGAACAACAGAACCCTGATATCCGATCAAAATCCATCTGAATTTTCCCGGGCGTCACATTCAAGATGGCAGATAACATAGCCGAGAGGCGATCCGCAGAACGTTATCGTTCATGAGTGCGGATGCTCACTTCGTTATCGTTTTCGCTAAAGCTATAGTTGTTTGGGTGGACGGGGCTTAACCGGTCAGTCCAAACAAAGAGAGCGCCAAGCGTTTCTGTCCGAGGGAGGAGGAAGGAAACGCAGTAGAGAAGTAAAGTCCTGTTTTGAAGTATTTTCCATAAAAGCGTTCGTAAATTAATGTAATGGAATTTGCGCTCCCTAACACGTTATCAGACACAAAGATGACTCAGGTCTCAGGACTGGACTGAAGCCTTAGTGTCACCAGCCAAGTGTTGAAGGATATTACCTCCTCCATGTCTGAAGTGCACGGCTGAGATGTTAGCCAAAGAACACAGAGTGCACATAATCAGCCTGCTATCAGGGCAGGAAACGTTTTCTTCAAACGAGGTCCAAAAACATCAGAGCTATTAAGAGCGGCCCGGGCTGACGTCTTCAGCTGTTGTGGCTACAGCGACATGTTTGATTTGGGGAGCCCGGCTCTTTTCATTCAGGGAACAAACCCTCAATATCAGTCGTAACCAGCTGTTCCTGGAGATCTATCATCCCGTAGGTTTTCATGATACCCCTAATTTGGCACATCTGACTCTACTAACTAGCAGCTTAGTGCAGATCTCTAGCTGTTGAATGAGGTGTGCTTTGTTAGGGTTGGAGTGAAAACCTACAGGACGTTAGATCTCCAGGAACAGGGTTGGGCAGCCCTGCTCTAGCTGTTGAATGAGGTGTGCTGTGTTAGGTTTGGAGTGATGGTAGACCTCCAGGAACAGGGTTGGGCGGCCCTGCTCTAGCTGTTGAATGAGGTGTGCTGTGTTAGGTTTGGAGTGATGGTAGAGCTCCAGGAACAGGGTTGGGCAGCCCTGCTCTAGCTGTTGAATGAGGTGTGCTTTGTTAGGGTTGGAGTGAAAACCTACAGGACAGTAGATCTCCAGGAACAGGGTTGGGCAGCCCTGCTCTAGCTGTTGAATGAGGTGTGCTTTGTTAGGGTTGGAGTGAAAACCTACAGGACAGTAGATCTCCAGGAACAGGGTTGGGCAGCCCTGCTCTAGCTGTTGAATGAGGTGTGCTGTGTTCGGTTTGGAGTGAAAACCTACAGGACAGTAGATCTCCAGGAACAGGGTTGGCCGGCCCTGCTCTAGCTGTTGAATGAGGTGTGCTGTGTTAGGTTTGGAGTGATGGTAGAGCTCCAGGAACAGGGTTGGCCGGCCCTGCTCTAGCTGTTGAATGAGGTGTGCTGTGTTAGGTTTGGAGTGATGGTAGAGCTCCAGGAACAGGGTTGGCCGGCCCTGCTCTACAGGATGATGGTGTGGTCAGGCTGCTCTCTCTCACCCATGGAGAGGTGAGCTCCTTCTCGTCCACACGCTTCTTCACTTCGTCCACCGTCTCCCTGTCGTCGAGGCTGTCGTCCCCACTGCCGTACCCAGAGGCCTGCAACAACAACACACACACACCACACATACACACACACACACACACACACACACAAACACCATTATGAAAAATTCTAAATCAGGTCACCAGTACGATCAAGCAGGATCTGAAGCTGAATAAGGCTTCGGCATACAGGCGATGTTTTATGAAAGCGTTTGTTCACATTTAGGGATAAACCCAGGATTTTCAGTTCCACAAAGTGAATTAATAATTTAGCCAGCCTTCCAACGGGGTAACAGAGTAACTTTTGGAAAGGTAACAATACTGACCATGAAGGTTTCCATAATTTAATACATTATAAAGTTACTGAAATATTGTCAGTCAATGAATTAAGACAGTCAAAACAATTCTACCACAGAATGCATCTAAATATAGTTTACTGTTACAGCATTCCCAATACATTTTGGACAAAGCTATGGCCAACTTATCTTGTAATCATAATGTGCAGCAATAACATTGAGCCTACTTTACAAAATGACGTAAATATATATTAGAAGTAGACAGTTGATATGCCGTGACCATGAGCCGTGTATAAAAAAAAGTTTTATTCTCAATGTAACATTTTCACCGCAAGCTAATGTGTCACTCAAACCCGTGGCAGCCAACCAGAAACCAAATCCACACAGAGCTGCCATGTTACCACTCCACCACTAGAGGGAGCAATAGTTCCACTACTGACAGAACAGTCAGCTCAGCCAATACTCCTCCCTCCCTTCCCCTGGGACAAAGGCTGCAAAAATGGCTGTCTTTACAGACGTTTTTAGTCTCATCATGAGACTTAAGATCTTTTTTTTCTCTCTAAAATGACCTTGTTCTACGTTACTGTTTGTATGAAAAGTGACATTTTCCCATTCCATTGGCAAAATGAGTCAAACTTTCTTGAAATGAGTCAAAATTAGATTTTTTTTGTCTCATTTAGCAAAAAAGTAATACTTTCTTATTTAGCTGACACTTTTATCCAAAGAGTCTTACAGCTTATTAGACTGAACAGGGGACAATCCCCCCTAGAGCAATGCGGGGTTAAAAGCTGTGTGGATCATATCGTGGCCACACTGGGACTTGAACCACCAACCTTCCAGGTCCCAGTCAAGCACCTTAACCACTAGGCTACAGGCTGTTCTACTGGAAAAATATTTAAGCTGATTTATGTGCCTCTGTAACACATCCTTGTCTCTATGTCCGTTTGATGTACCGTAGCCACTAGGCTAAATAGAAATACAATTTTAAGTCTTAAATATGAGACTAAGATACTTGTTGAGACGGATGTATGTTTGTGTTTTAGCAGTGCGTATGCTAACGGTAGCGGAGTAAACTCACGTAGTTAAGACTGATGTATGTTTGTGTTTTAGCAGTGCGTATGCTAACGGTAGCGGAGTAAACTCACGTAGTTAAGACAGATGTATGTTTGTGTTTTAGCAGTGCGTATGCTAACGGTAGCGGAGTAAACTCACGTAGTTAAGACTGATGTATGTTTGTGTTTTAGCAGTGCGTATGCTAACGGGAGCGGAGTAAACTCACGTAAGGATCGTCCTCCTCACACTGCACCTCTGCAGCCCTGGGGTCAGGCATCAAAATCAGCTGCTGGATGGAGCCCTGCGGAAACGGAGACAGAAAGAAAGAAAGAAATTAAATTTGAAGTCTAAATTGAAGTGGTAGACATATACATTTCAGGCATTCAGAAGACATTGTTCACTAGAGCCAATTACGCTGGCTTGCATTGTTTTATATATAAACCATTTGTACAGTTGGATATTTTCCCGACGCATATCAGGTTATGTATCTGGATTACGGGTACAGCAGCACTGGGAAGTGGACCTGAATCCTGGATTCGTACACTCAGTTCCCTACTGATTATGCTACACGGTCACCAGGAGGAGGAGAGGCCTGTGTTTAGCATTGCTGAACTGCACAGTAAATCCCCTGACACACGTACACACACAAATCCCCCGTCACACACACACACACACACACACACACACACACACACATGCACACACACACAAACACACACACACACACACTCTACTCAAACTAGTAAAAGTAAACTAGTATCAGTCCTGCCCTGTGTTCCTTCCACCCATGACCTCAGCCAACTGATTATCTCTATTACAGTAGTTCTACCTCCTGGCTGAAGAAACTCTATATGAATGCAAAACACTTAAAAGACATGCCAAGATTACAGATTGTAATTGCTTGTACATTATTGTCTTTAATTTGAAAATTGTGCCTTTGAGCAGACACTGGGTACAGAGGGAAGGTAAATGATGGCAAATCAAATGGAGGGCCATCTGCTGAGGCCGTAAATATCAGCTCAAGTTAAACAGCACTTGTTGCCCGTTTCCAAAAATAAGCCAAGCATTTCCATGTCTTTTTAGGATTTGGAAATGAAGCAAATAATCACACGCTAAGTCTTGAATTTATTGAGGAAAAGTTTCTTTGGGCACATACCAGCAATGAGCGCACTTTGAGAAAGCTATCAGTGTGATGTAGGGACAACGGAACTACATTTCCCTACATTCCGTTGGAATTGTAGTCCTATTGTCCCTACTGTGACATCAGCAACCTCCAGTCTGACTGCAGGAGGATTCTCCGGTTGGCCGATGCACCTTACTCGCCCTGTTTGATTGGCTCCGAAAAAGTGTGGCTCTGTTTCCCGTAAGCAGGAAGTCCGTGGGACTTCTGTACAGCTGTACAGTTCCCAGTGGAGGAAGAACGCATCCCATTACCTGCACAATGACTTCCCCAGCCTTACACACTCTCAGAAATACAGCGACAGTGGAGCCACATTTCTGTTCTCCTTCACTCACTCACACAATTACTCACTCGCTCACTCACTCACTCACACAATTACTCACTCGCTCACTCACTCACTCACACAATTACTCACTCACTCACTCACTCACTCACACAATTACTCACTCACTCACTCACTCACTCACACAATTACTCACTCACTCACTCACTCACTCACACAATTACTCACTCGCTCATTCACTCACTCACACACTCATTCACTCACTCACTCACACACTCACTCACTCACACAATTACTCACTCGCTCATTCACTCACTCACTCACTCACTCACACAATTACTCACTCACTCACTCACTCACTCACACAATTACTCACTCACTCACTCACTCACACAATTACTCACTCGCTCATTCACTCACTCACTCACTCACTCACTCACACAATTACTCACTCACTCACTCACTCACACACTAACTCACACTCACTCACTCAAACACTCACACACTCACTCATTCACTCACTCACTCACTCACTCACTCACACAATTACTCACTCACTCACTCACTCACACAATTACTCACTCACTCACTCACACACTCACTCACTCACACACACTCATTCACTCACTCACTCACTCACTCAGTCAGTTAGTCACTCACTCACTCACACACTTACTCACTCACTCGCTCATTCTCTCACTCACTCACACACTAACTCACACACTCACTCACTCAAACACTCACACACTCACTCATTCACTCACTCACTCACTCACACATTCACTCACTCACTCACTCCTGTATATGATGCACTACATAACACCTGCCTAACTTGACCCCTCCCTCCCGTGGGACCTCCAGCCAATCAGCACAGCCGTGATCAGTGTTCGATTCCAGGCCTTGGAGCTCATCCCTGCACGACTCCTAGAGTTTGGACATCGACCAAGAGACCCAGCCCTCCATCTTACGAAAAAACCCCGAAACCCGTTCCTGCACCTTTTCCTCATTAGCTCTGATCTGATACTAAACAGGAGACCGCGCCAAAGAGCTCCTTTTTAAGGAACAAAGATGAGGTAAGTGTCAACACATTTCCCCCCGTTGTTTTGCGTTTATGAAGAGCGGTTTCGGGGAAGAAAGCTTGTCCTCGCAAAGTGAGGTCAGATTCGGATACAAAACAAAGCAACAACAGAGTAACAACAGAACCGATGGAATCACAGAAACAGACGCCTACACTGTAAAAGAGACAGGTGGAAGGTCCAGGGGCCAGATTGTAAACCTTGAGCCAAGTGTTTCCTCCTCCCATGATCTCGGCCAGCTGATTTAACTAATTAGTTCTACCTCCTGGCTGAAGAACTGCGTTAATGAGCAAATCCAGGCGATTGGAACGAAACTTTCCCCGCCAGACTTTTGCTTTCTCAACCAGGATTATCCAGCCTCTCAGAAGGGAAAAAGGCAGACTTCTAGAGCTTTCTGCCAGCCTGAAATGCACAATACTGTTGAAAAAAAAAAAAAAAAAAAAACGAAGCACAATGCATCCAACCGCCTTATAAGGGAGGAGAAAATGCGAAAATGCTTGCAACCGCAGCCTTAAAAAACAGGAAACAGAAAGGAATGGTACTGTTGCCTAAAGGAGAGAAAGTGTGTAGACTTGTGTGTCTGTCGCGCCGTCTAAACAAAGAGTCGGAGTCCAGCGAGGGAGAGCTGTCTCCTGGCGTACTGTTCTCCCCCTGCAGTGCGACAGGCACGTGTTTTCCATATAAAGCAGTTCAGGCCCCATTGCAACTCGCCGGGCGGTAAGAGCGGTCGTCTGGCGGTCGGGAGGGCTGCCGGTTCGATCCCCCGCCCTGGGTGTGTCGAAGTGCCCCAGAGCAAGACACCTAACCCCTAAATACTCCTGACGAGCTGGCTGGTGCCTTGCTTGGCAGCCGATCGCCGTTGGTGTGTGATTGTGTGTGTGAATGGGTGAGTGAGAAGCATCAATTGTACAGCGCTTTGGATAAAGGCGCTATATAAATCCCAACCAGGTTTTTGTTCCAACCGAGCAGTAACACACCTGATTCTACTAATCAAGGTCTTTAGCAAAGACCAACTGGTTGATGAGTAGAATCAGGCGTGTAACTGCTTGGTTGATCAGTAGAATCAGGCGTGTAACTGTTTGGTTGATCAGTAGAATCAGGCGTGTAACTGCTTGGTTGATCAGTAGAATCAGGCGTGTAACTGCTTGGTTGATCAGTAGAATCAGGCGTGTAACTGTTTGGTTGATCAGTAGAATCAGGCGTGTAACTGCTTGGTTGATCAGTAGAATCAGGCGTGTAACTGCTTGGTTGATCAGTAGAATCAGGCGTGTAACTGCTTGGTTGATCAGTAGAATCAGGCGTGTAACTGCTTGGTTGATCAGTAGAATCAGGCGTGTAACTGTTTGGTTGGAACTAAAGGCTGCACCCACACCGGCCCTTGCTGGGTAAAACTGACTGTCCCTGCCTACAGTACAAAGCTAGACTGCAGAAAAGAAGTGTATGTTTGTATTGACAGCATGAAGGTGCATATTCACAATATGAATATTAGAATAACCAAAATGCAACATATGTATGCACAGAAACGTACCAGCTTGGGCAGCTCATTTGTAAGATGGTCATGGCTGGATTTTAGAGCAGGGCTTAGGTAGCCATTCAGTGTACGTGTCCATGCATTGATACACTACAATAGCTAATGATCAGGCTACGGAGCTCAATAAGGTTTCACGTATTCACCCCTACGATTCCAATCTGGGGAAATAATTTGTGAATATATTACTACAAGATGCTTTCTGCCTCGTGTCATGAATTACGCTGGTACACCGGGTCGAAATATTTCATATGTAACTACATAATACAGGAAATTACATGAATTATTTGATGAACTGTGAATGTGGTATATGATCAGCTGTTATTACACTATTTTCCAGGACCTTGCGATATAAAACCGCACGGTTGGAGAGATGTTGTGTTGGAGTGGTTTTGTCCTTGTGATCTGTGGCTCATATTCTCCTTGGCAGTGCTACAAATCTCTAACACAGTGCACCATCGTCACATGCGCTTACAATTTAAACCAGAAAAAAAAAAATGGTTGCAGTGAAAATGTAATTTCAATCTTCAGAACTCCTTCCACCGAAAAACCCGTTCAGTATCAGAATCGACCGCAGTGGCCCAACAGAACTGTGCTGCTACAGCCTGCCAAGAACATCTCAATCGTCCGCTGTTCTCACGTGCTAACAGCAGCTAGCGCACAGCACATAGCGCCCCGCTATTGGCCCACTCTTACGTAACGTGGCTGACACGCATCTCGCGTTCACTTCCTGGTTTTAGGATCAGAAACGGCACACAAAGCGTTCGGTTTTTTTCCCTGTCCCGTACCCTGCCCCCAACGCACAACCCCCCCCCTCCCCCTCCTGTGGTCAGCTCTCTGTGTGCTAACATTTAGCAACGTCATCCGATGTTTATGCAACAACATACGTCACGTCGTGTGGGAAATCGTTTTACAAACAGCTTGGAAAATTGCAGTTGGACTCTAAAATATGCATGCATTGACCAAAACTGCAATTGCTCTGCTTGAATGAGTACGGAACGCAAACCGCAAGCTCCAGGATGCCGGGAAAAGCTCAAAAACAGGAAAGCTATGTACACGGTAAAGCGTGGAGGCCATTTCTGGCCCACTGCAGCGGTTTGTTGTTCTTACTCACAGGTAAAGCGAGGGGACCTCGAGACCACAGCTGCCAAAGAAAGCGTGTGAGCTGCAGGAGGCCTTGCTCGCTGCACCCAGGTTTTTCTCTTCCTTCATGGGCCGGTCAGAACGAGGCCGGTTCTTCTGGGCCGGAGACCCGAGGCGTGTGTTTCGTTACCGAGAGAGAGAACGTGTGGTGACGGGGAGCAGGGGAAGGAATGAGAACTTGGTTGACCAGCTCATACCCAGCTAGGCCAGCTCTATGACCAGCTTGGCCGTACTGGTTGACCAGCTCATACCCAGCTAGGCCAGCTCTATGATACCTGAATGTTACAGCAGGGCTGCCAATTTCGTGCACACAGTGGTGCATTCACAGCGCGCAAAACTGGAGCAGGAGACCGGTGAAACCTGTTCGGTGAATTTCTCCACGTCCCCTTATCGTGGGGAATGTCAGGCCGCTTTTCAAAAGCTCGCATCTGGTTCCTGCCAGAGACGTTGGCAGTTTACCCAGAATCCTCTCTCAACCCAGTTTCACTTCCCGTCCCAGTCTGGGTCTGGACTCGCTCCAGCTGACACTGCGACAGGCAACCACAGCTGGGATCAGAGAGGATTCTGGGAGGACCCGGCGGGCTTGCGAAAGGGAGGACAGCGGCAGGAACCAGATCCCGAGATGTTTGAGAAGCCCCGGCATTCCCCGATAAGGGAAAGTCCGGAGCGTCTCCTCGCTGTTTGAGGTACACGTCCCCTCCTTCACTCTGACCGGATCTTGATGAGAGAGAATCCTGCTCCCGATATTTATAAAAAGCAATCCTTATGTTAAACTCCCTCTTCCTCTTCCTCTGTGAGAGATAGGGACTGCCGGTGTGCGGTGTTTATGTCCTGGACAAGCATCCTCTTCTGCATTGACCTGCACCTTTGTTTTTAAACATTTTATTTCTGTCACATCCTCTCTAACCTTCTGGATATTTTTCCGGCAAAGCTGTTTCGTGACAATGAACACTCTCCTCTCAAAGGGGCAATTAAGGAAGCATTCAGCCAGCCTTCAAAAGTGTTTACAAAATAATTTGCAAATAATGATAGCCTTAATCACCAAACGAAGTATCACGGGTGGTAATGAGTGTCAGCTCCGTGACAGAAAAGTAAACGTATCAGTTAATTTATTTTCTTGGCAGAGGCTTTCCGAAAACACAGGTGGGAAATGTAAAAAAAACGTTCTGCGCGGAGTATGCCCCAGTGCCACTGGAAAAGATTTCTCACAATTAACATTTTCATCTGTCCGGCGAATCATTTCATTCACTAGTAATGTTCAAGTGGGTGTAATTCCGAAGGGCCTATACATCACTCTCAGCAAACCCAGCGAAGACAAAGCGCTGTTCTGTGTGAGATTTAAACAAGGAGCAGAAGGGGGTCGAGGCCACTTTCTGAAAACTCCTCACTGTGTGAAATTCCCTGCTCTCGTTGGTAAGTTTAACAAAATGAGCTTGTTCACTGTTCACTGTACTTGTGTGACAGTGCCTCCATTTTGCGGAAACTAATTATCTCTTTCAATGTCGTCACCGTCTCTGGTTAGCGCCGCTGTACGCCACCGTGTTGTGTTTGACGGGAAGAGGACACCCAAAGAAGGATTTGGCACCAGAATGTTGACCCATGAACTGAACTTCAAGTTCCCCCTTTTAAAAAGCATTCAGTAGGAGAAGGTAAGAAGGGGGGTACAGCCTTACACTATACATCCAAATTTCCATTTACATACCCTAGCAAACCAAAGTACATTTTAAAACCGTGTTTCTACGTTGTGGAAAGCCCTCCTCGTCCTCGACAGGATTTCCTGCAAGCATGCGTGATCTGTACCAATTTTCAACATAGCGAGAACGATGTCCTGACGTTTCGGAGCCGAAGTACCAGATGCACGGGACCGCTAGCTAGGGTACTTAAACACCACAATAAAGGCTGGTAAGGGTTTCATTTCGCCTGCCGGTGGCAAACGTCCACCGGATGACACACTCGTAGAGAACAGCGACCCTGCCAACACAAAGATTCCAGTGGGCATTAGCTAAGGCATTCTTCCCAGGCTTCAGAAACCAGCGTAGCCTCGACGTCGATGCCAAGAGAGTCACGCTGTCGGTTTCACAGCGCATGTCACGCTCTGTGAGACGAAATCTGTTGCCTTCCGATCCTAAAAAGATCCTTAAGACGAGTATGCAAAACAGCCACAGCTGAGATTCCTCTGGTCAGCGAACGCGCTTGGCACGTTTCCATTTCCTGGGAGAATTTTTTTTTTTTTCTGGAAAGTGTCAGTTTTCTCATTTGATAAAAATGCATTACAGTGTGCTGGGTGGCCGTATTCGCCAAGCTGCACGAGAACAATGCAAACAAGTGAGATAGCATTCAAGGATGAACTGCGGAACACAGGCCCTGGTGTGATGAAAGGGGGACCTTGACAGTGAGCGGATTTTTCCAGACTACTTTACTCGCTGTGCAGAGAGGTGTTAGACTAAAGTCTGGGCTCAGCGAAAGAAGCCAGGTCCTTTATCATGGAAATCTCTTCTGTCACCACTGGCTCAGCGCACAAAGGCTATTTCCATGAGCAAACATACAAATCACACACACACACATACACAAACATACAAATCACACACACACACACACACACAGGCACAAAGACACAGGCACACCGGCATTCCCAAACTACACACATGCACTCACACACACACACACACACACACACACACAGAGGCACAAAGACACAGGCACACCGGCATTCCCACACTACACACATGCACTCACACACAGACACACAGAAACACACACACACACACAGTTGTAAGGAAAGACCAAGGAAGTTCCCACACACTCACTCACACACACACACACACACAGTTGTAAGGAAAGAGCAAGGAAGTTCCTACACACTCACACACACACACACAGTTGTAAGGAAAGAGCCATATGGGCCCACACACTCACTCATACACACACAAGCGCACACACACACACACACACACAGTTGTAAGGAAAGAGCCAGGAAGTACTCACACTCGCACACTCGCACACTCACACACTCACACACTCACACACTCACACACACACACACACACACTCACACACTCACACACACACACACACACACACACACACTCACACACACACACACACACACACACACACACACACACACACTCACACACTCACACACACACACACACACACTCACACACTCACACACACACACACACACACACACACACTCACACACACCCACACAGTTACACACACTCACACATACTCACACACACTCACACACACACACACACACACACACACACTCACACACACTCACACACACACACACACATCCACACAGTTACACACACTCACACATACTCACACACACTCACACACACACACACACACACACACACACACACTCACACACTCACACACACACACACACACACACACACACACACACACACCCACACAGTTACACACACTCACACATACTCACACACACTCACACACACACACACACACACACACACACTCACACACACTCACACACACACACACACATCCACACAGTTACACACACTCACACACACTCACACACACTCACACACACCCACACACACACACACACACTCACACACACCCACACACACACACACACACACACACGCACTCACCACGAATCTCTCCAGGCCGGTCCCGCCGGCGTTGCCCACGAAGATGCCGGAGCTGGCCTCGAAGCGCAGACGTCCGGCGCCCCGCTGGAAGGCCACGCGGTGGTACTCCTCGCAGTCCATGTACAGCCGCACCTCGTGGCCCTCCACCGTCAGCGTGAAGCGGCTCCAGCGGTTGGACATGTCGGGCACCTTGAAGGACGCCACGGCCTGCGAGCGCGAGGACCCCCGCTCGCTGTAGTACAGGATGATGCGCTGCGTCTGGTCCTCCACCGGCGTCAGCGCCAGGCCCAGGTACACCAGCTTCTGGAAGGCGTCGGTGACGGCGAACAGCACGCCGCCGCGCGCCCCGGCCGGCTTCACCGTCACCGCCACCGCGAAGTCGCGGAAGAAGGGGTCCGGCACGAAGGTCTTGGTCAGCCGGCCCACGTTGGCGTCCGGCCCGAAGCTGTAGGCCGGGAAGCCCTCGTAGCCCGTGATGAAGGAGACGGACGGCGGGAGGGGCACCCCGATCAGCTCCGTCAGGTCCAGGTGGGCGGTCGAGCCCCGCTCTGCGAGAGAGACACACCGGAGAGAGAGAGCTGAGCACACGGTCGCGCGCGTCTTCAGACACTGGGTTCGAACCAAGCGGGCCAAAAACCGGGATTTGTTTTCGAGGTGCATTTCCTGCGTCTTGATGAGAAACAAGCGCCACTGTGGTTAGCGTGAGCCCCCCCTTCCAATGGTAACAACATGGTAAAAATACAGTCAATATTTCTTTCCCACAGGAAAATGTGTTTTTTCTTAATCTAACGTCTCATCCATGTGCAGTTTCTGTTGAGCCCTTGCTCAAGGGCCCTACAGTTGTGTGGATTGTATTGTGACTACACTGGGACTTGAACCACCAACCTTCCAGGTCCCAGTCGTGTACCTTAGCCACTAGGCTACAGGCTGCCGCCAAACAGTGAAAGCTCTATGTCCCTACAGTCTTTTTCAGACCCAGCAGTCCTTCAGAAGGAGAGCAATCCCTGAACAATACCAATAATCTCCCCTCCCTCACTGGGGACTGGGGGTTTGGAGTTTAAATTCAGGGCTACAGTCATACCCACACCACTGACTAACACAGCTACACACACACGCACGCACACACTCACACACACACACACACATATGCGCACACACACACACGCACACACACACAGCTGGCATCAAAGGGAGAGAGGAAAATGGGTCTGCCTATTAAACTAATTGCGCTATTATTAGACGCTTTTTCACTGGGACCCAGTAAGCCCATTCATCCCCATTAGCAGCTGTCCCTCACCAACAGCAACCGAGCCGAGGCCCCCTCACGGGCGGCCTCAGATCTGCCTGCGTAAACACGCACTCATTTACCTCCCAAAGAGAAAAGAGAAAATCAAGCCCTGCTGAAGAAAACAGCTCAAGCTAGGTTTTGAAACCACTGGTAGCTGGTTGACCGGTTCAGACCAGCTCCCAGCTTGACATCGTTAGTCCAGCTCCAGCTATGTTTTGAAAAAGCTAGTAACTGATCATTTCAAGCTGGTCATAGCTGGATTTTACAACAGAGTGTACAATAAACGGAGCTAAGAGGGTGGACTCGACCGACTCAGGTCTCGTACCAGGTTTTGGTATGGTTCTGACACACACACACACACACACACACACACCCTTCGCTGTTTTCACTTGTAACACTTCAGGTCTCCCCAGGTGACCTGCTGACCAGACCTGGGTTCAAACAGTATTTGTTTTGGATTCAAATACTTTCCTGCGTTTGACTAAGGGTGCCTGGCATATAGGAACAAATTAAATGATCCCGAAACTCATCCTTGCAGGCTCAAATGCACCAGGCAACATCAACAGAGCACAGAAAAGTATTTATGGAATCCAAAACAAATACTATTTGAACCCAGGTCTGCTGCTGACACAGCTTCATACACCCAGACACACACACACACACACACACACACACACACTTGTGCATTAACACTCCCCCCTACCCCCTCATACATTGTCACAACATTCAGAGCTAGACCAACAGGCCAAATGCAGGAATGAATCACACACACACACACACACACACACCCCAAACCCACATCCACCCCGACCCAAACACGCGACCCGTCGCCCCATTAACGACCCACTGCACACCTCCCTCCTCCTCCACCTCAATTCCACAGGCCGCCATCCTTTCATCTCCCGGCTATTCCTTCCCCCCCCCACCCCCCCTTCAATGGAGCTCCTGTTCCAGGCAAACCTGCCCCCCTCCCCACCCCCCCTTCAATGGAGCTCCTGTTCCAGGCAAACCTGCCCCCCTCCCCGCGATCTGTCACTTTCGCTAAGTGGAAGAGCGCAATTATTTAAGGAGTGGAACCCCCCTCGGCGCGCCGGACGCCCCCGGACGCCTCCGCGTTCCCCCCGCCCCGCCCCGCCCCGGCCCTCCACACATGGCGTCCATTAGACGGCACGCCGCCCAAACAGTCCTCTCTTCTGCGGAAGGGGAGGGTAGGGGGGACGATCCCCGGGGCAGCTGGCTCACATTAACATGGACTAACGTGTGCGCAATGCAGAGCCCGGCCCAGTAGATCAGCAGGGCCCAGTTCAGCACTGCGGGCCGGCCTCTCTCTGTGCTGGGAACTGCACACAGCTCGGGCCCTTTGGGGGATTTGGGTCACACTTTTATCTGAAGGCTCCTACATAAGAGCTCTGTGTATACGACTCCTTCATAAGCACTACATAGCACATTCATAAACACTACATGCAGTAAGCGTTCATAAGCGCAATTGTCCATAACCGACACAAGGATCATTGTATCAGTTCACTTGGTGATGTCATGGTAATGTCATGCGCTGTATCAATGTTGACATACTGTAACACACCATTGAAATAAGTGCTTATGAATGCTTATGTTGATCTTATGAATGTGCTATGCAGTGCTCAGGAAGGAATTATATAGCTCTTGTGTAGGAGCCTTCAAATGAAGTGTTACCTGAATTTGTAAGGTGTTGTAAAGTTCCCAGCTGTGCTGACTGGTCGTTGCGGATGACCTGGGCCATGACTTCTGCGGCCATCTTGTCTGATTCCAGATGCTTACCCGAGACTGACACACGCAAAATGGCCTCTCTGTTTTGCGAGTAAACAGTCACGCTGCCCTGGGTTTTAAAAAACCAAAAGTCCAAATCAAACTCGCTGAACTCGCCCCAATTCACCCGAGGTGCTGAATCCACAGAACAGGCCCACCGATAAGAATCTGAGTGCAGCCTTATGTTGTACAGATCTGGCATGATTAGGGTCAATAATCACCATCAGCGGTGCGCACAGGACCGCAGATTGTGAGCAGATTTTTTTGGTGTCAGCGTTTTGAAAACTTCCAAGTGTTACACCGCAGAGTGCAACACGGAAGGAACACAGTCAGCGTTTACACATCACAGGTGCATGGAATTATAAACCTAGTCAGCAATATGTAATTTGTACTCTTTTTGCTTGGAAAAACATATTTATTTGTACCCAACGTGAACATTACTGTACTTTCAGGGTATATTTGGGAAATTTGATCCTTGAAGAACAAAAATGTACCTCCACTGTCACTTTAATTCTGAGAGTGAAGGTACTAAAATACAAACTGGCTCACACTTTTGTCCCTACAAACCACACACCCCTGCACAGTCTGCACAGTGGCAACACCGAGGCAATTACCAGCCACGGGCTCTCTGAACCCAAGGTCAGCGGTCCGACCACTTCCTGCTAATCGACTCGCTCCTGAAATGACTGCAAGATGCTGGCAGCTCACTCACACACTCACTCACACACTCACACACTCACACACACACTCACACACACTCACACACACACTCACGCACACACTCATGCACACACTCACGCACACACTCACACACTCACTCACACACTCACACACACTCACACACACTCACACACACACTCACACTCACTCACACACTCACACACACACTCACACACACACTCTCAAACACACGACAAAACGTCAACCGGGATTGCGTTTGGTCCCTTACTTACTGGTCAAAGTCCACCCAGTTTGGATGTGGCACTCTCTTTATGATTCCCCGTGGTTGGCCCAGTCTCGTTTCCTTCCCAACAGAGCTGGCAGTGAGGGAGGCCAACACAATCCCCCCCCCACCCCCCCCCAGTCTTTAAACAAATCAAGAAGTCTGGCGATTAGTGGGCAGAGTTACATAACGCTAGTCTGGGATGGGGCCCTTACTGTATGTGAAGTGGGGAAAAAAGAGAAAAGAGGAAAGAGAAAAGAAAGTAAACACAGGCCTGTCACTGTCTCTGGCCTGTCTGAAGGCACTTTGTGTTCAGGGGCATCACTCAGCCCACTGCCCTGAGTCTGACAGCGACCGAAAAGATCCAGAGATATTGCTTCAGTGTGCGGTGGAAGAAAACAATTATTTACTGAAACACAAGCCATGCCAAGGTCTTATGGGTAATGTGCTCCTTCTGAACCTACAGGACTTTGCCTCTGTGTGCGTGTGTGAGAGTGTGTGAGTTTGCGTGGGTGAGTGAGAGTGTTTGTGTGTGTGAGTTTGCGTGGGTGCATGTGTGTGAGTTTGCGTGCGAGTGAGAGTATTTGTGTGGGAGTTTGCATGGGTGTGAGTTTGCATGTGAGTTTGCATGCATGTGTGTGAGAGTGTTTGTGTGTGAGTTTGCGTGCGTGAGAGTGTTTGTATGTGTGAGTCTGCGTGTGTGTGAGAGTGTTTGTGTGGATGAGTTTGCATGCGTGTGAGAGTGTTTGCATGGATAAGTTTGTGTGCGTGTGAGTGTGTGTGTGTGAGCTTGCGTGCGTGTGAGTGTGTGAGTGTGTGTGTGTGTGAGCTTGTGTGCGTGTGAGTGTGTGTGTGTGTGTGTGTGTGTGAGCTTGTGTGCGTGTGAGTGTGTGTGTGTGAGCTTGTGTGCGTGTGAGTGTGCGTGTGAGTGTGTGTGTGAGCTTGCGTACGTGTGAGTGTGTGTGTGAGTGTGTGTGTGTGAGCTTGCGTGCGTGTGAGTGTGTGTGTGTGTGAGCTTGTGTGCGTGTGAGTGTGTGTGTGGGTGTGTGCCTGCGTGGGTGTGTTTCTCTGTGAGAAACTCGCTCATTTCTCACACAGGGCGGGCGAACTGGCAGGTCGCTGCCCGGGGGTGGAGGGGTGTGTAATCCGTCTTTAACTGCCCAGACTAACAATGCGCCCTGGCCTTGCCAGCGTTTGGCTGGGAAGTGAGATGCATGCCGTCTGGGCAGGAGTGGCGGCCTCCAAGGCCGGCCTGGGCCCTGTGCACAAGCGCCTTCTCCCGAACTGACCCGATAACGCCGGTAAAATGGGCTGCTTATGGAACGCACAATGCCACAATGGCTCCCGGCTGGAGAGCGGCGCTCCCTGGAAGCGGACTCACGTTATCGGAACGGGAAGTCCACTGACGCTAAGTCTGTGACGTCTGTCTCACTGCACACATCCTGCTACTCTCAGAAATAAAGGTATGAAAAGTGCTTAAACAGGCACAAATGCTCGTCTCTGCGCCGGTCTCTAGGTACATGAAAGTGTACCCCTCGCCCTCACCCCTAGCAGATCACACTAATTACTTCTCCCTCCTGGCTGAAGAATTGTCCTAATTGGCAATTCTAGGTGGTTATACCGGGGAGGACTTTTACTTTCTGAACCTGGATTTTGCACCTCTGATCCTGTGTGTTCAGGGCCCCTGCACAGTACCAAAGTACTACATTACATTTGTCAATTTCCATGACAGGAAAACCGTGCATTGATCAGACCTGGGTCAAAAACGTAATTGTTTTTGATTCAAATGCTTTTCTGTGCTCGATTGATCTTGCCTGGCGCAACTAAGCCAACTCAGAGGACCAGAATGTGGGAGTTTGCACTTTTTGAGAGTATTTCATAGTTTCCAATACACCAGACAAGCTCAGTAAAGCGTAGAAAAGCATTTGAATTTGTATTGATTTACCCAAATGAGTGCATACCACACGTCAGGGAGGCTCGAAAATTACATTTTTGTTCTTCCAAACAAAACAGGTGCAAATTAATTACGTACAGCTGGCTAGGGGTACAACCTTATGTACCTATAGGGAACAACCACAGCGACAAGCATTTGTACCTTTTCAGGTACTTTTCGTACCTTTATTTCTGAGAGTGTGGTGACTGCACCCCCGTCCCCCCCGGTAGCCAATGGGAGGGCTCTAAAACAATGTCGGAGGCGGGGCCTAGACGTCCCAGTTCCCGGGGCTCCAGGAGAGCCGATAATCCTATTACCGTCACATCATGTGACCGCGATCTGCACCGGGGTCGCGCCGCGGAGAAACTCTCCTCAATTAGACACATTAAAGGGCGCACATTAAAGGCCCATCGTGACCTCGTTAAAAAAAAAAAAAAAAAAACACATTAAAGGACACGTTAAACAAAAGCACTGAAATGAGTGCACTGATCAAATCACGCCGCAATCACGACTCTCTGTACGTCTGACACCACGACCCGCGAGCGCTGCGAAATTAGGCAGTGGACGTTCCTCAGGGACTTACTTTCTGACCTGATCTTAATTTTCTTAATCTGCTTTTCAGCTCCCGGTTGTTCTGTAATATGCAACTCGGTGGGTGGCTCGGATTTCAGCACTCTCCCTTGCTCCACTTCACTCTGCCTCCTTCATCTTGCTCTCTCGGCGCGTGTGGAGGCATAAAAGCCTGCCCGTGCTACGCTAAATTAACCCCCTGCGTAATTTACAGAAGTCCGAATATTCACTGGTCACGCTGACAACCCTCCCACATACTGTACGGACAAATAAACTCGACACACTACACGGCAAAGCGGAGTTTTCACTGCTAACGATGCGGCCAAAAAAAGCAATAACATAAAACAAATCTAATCGACTGCAGATAGTTTTTTCTCATTTTTCCTCACCAGATAAGCACCATTGCAGCCCCACTGGCTTTGCATTGCAGGGAAAACAGTGAGCTTTCCTGGGCTTTTGTCCCCAGAGAGTGACCCCCCGGGCTGGGTTCTGCCTGCAGGCAGACTGCACACAGACTCACTCACCGTTCCTCCACATCTTCAGGGGTCTTTTCTTCGGCGCGCGGTTGTCGCCCGCGCTCCCGGCGCCCGGGGTGACGGCCTCTCGGGACGGGGTCCCCGCGGCGGCCTGCGCTAACGTGCTAACGGCGGCGGTCGCCGTGGTGACGGGGGCCGCGGTGGTCTGGCCCCGGAAGAACCAGCCCCACCACTGGGCGGAGACGCAGACCGGCCCGCAGAGGAGCAGCAGGAGGCCGACGCGCAGAGGAAGGGCCCCGGCCATCCTCACACAGATCCAGGGGCACGGTCCGAGAGCCAGGGGGGTTGGGTGGAACCGGGGAACCGGTCAACAAAGTGTGCTGCCTCTGTTATCTTATCCTCCACGGAAAGCCCTCTCTCTCTCTCTCTCTCTCTCTCTCTCTCGCGCGCAGTCCTGTCCTGTCCTGTCGTGTCCTGTCCGTTCACCCGGTTAACGACTGGCCCCACAGCTCCAGAGAACCAGCATTCGCATTCAGCCGGGGGGTCTTCAAAGGGCAGGTCAAGCACGCTGCCACACTGCTGCACTGCGCTCCGCTCTGTGAGACTCCAGGGACCGGAATGAGGTTTGTTAAGCAAATGTGCCTCGATCCTCCTCCACCCCCACCCTCAACCCCCCCCCCCCCCCTTTCTCCCGCACCTTTTATGATGTAAATGAACAGGGCAGCGCAACTCAGAAGGAGTCGCCTGATTCGGACCAACCAGAGGTCCCACCGGCCAGCCTACTACAACGGACTTCCTCCTGACATTGGCTTTCGCGCTCCTCTTCCCGTCCGTGATTGAGTTATTTCATTGAGCTTTTAAGGACGTTCAGGGTTTTTTTCCTTTGTGGCGATGTTGGAAGTTATCAAAAAGTAAATAAAGTCTCTCTGAAGGCAAGCCAGGCAGGGTCACACTGGACTGAGGGAGTGTCTGCCGCGTGAGCAAAACAGGAATTCTACAACTACAACATCTCAAAGAGCTACATAAACTACCGTGCGATGTCTCACAAAAAAGCACACTACTTAACCTCCTAAGAACTTCAAATGAGGACATTACATTTTGGCTTCCCTGAGCTCAATACACAATTTGCAAGTAGATGCATAAATTTCACTTCTGAATTTTGTGCAGGCAAAATTAAGGCCATCCATGACTCTCACTGCTGTTGATAAGACACTGCACTGCAAAAACCAAAATATACGTATTTTAGTACTTTTATTGAGAAATGTTTTTTTTGGTTTTTGCAGCCGTAACCCGTCCAAGTTACAACGTCCAAGTTTGTCGCGGGCGAGCGCAAATGCACACACGTACAGATTACACGCGTGTGCGTGTCGCCCATTCGCACCGTCGTGTATTCACGGAGAGGTTCACCGAGCGTTCGAAGGCCCGGTCGCACCACAGCGCTGCCTCTCCGTGTGATGTGGCCTGCCTGTGACCTCATCATGAGGTCCGCTCCACAACCACTGCGGCCAAACGGGACACCGGCTCTCCCCCGAACCGTGCACTTACAGTCACAAAACCAGAGGTTTCACGACCGTCTGGACCACAAAACAAAAACAGAAAATATGTAAAACAAGAGGACTTAACATCAAATTTTCCCAAATGCACCCTGAGAGTACAGTAATGTTCTCTTTGGGTACAAAGGAGTATGTTTCCCAAACAAAATAAGGGACAAATTAATTATATATCGCTGGCTAGGAGAGTACAATTTTATGTACCAATCGGGTAACACCCCAGCTACAAACATTTGTACCTTTTTAGGCACTTTTCAGACCTTTATTTCTGAGAGAGCGCACAGGCTCGTAAACACCGCAGGGCAAATGGACGTTCGGTCTTTAGTAAATCCACAACAGGTCAGCGCTGATGAAATATGACAGGAAGCCAATTATGGGATGTTGTGTGGACAGTGTAGCGAGGGCCTCCGTGCACCCTGCCCCCCCCCCCCCCCCCTCGTACCCTTGGACCCCGGCCAAGCGCCCCCCGAAGGCCGGTTTGATTAGAAGGCGCCGCCCTGCCCCGGCACTGATGAAACGCCATCACCGGCCACACCGAGCCTCCCGGCCCCCAAATCACAGCCAATCCCTCATCCGCCCCACTTACCCCGTCCCCAGCCCCGCGCTGCCCCTCATTGTCAGCGCCAAGGCCGCCCGACACACTGTCTCCTCTCTCTCCCTCTCTCTCTCGCTCTCTCTCTCTCTCTCTCTCTCCTCTCTCTCTCTCCTCTCTCTCTCCTCTCTCTCTCTCCCTCTCTCTCTCTCTCTCCTCTCTCTCTCCCTCTCTCTCTCTCTCCCTCTCTCTCTCTCTCTCCTCTCCCTCTCTCTCTCTCTCTCTCTCTCTCTTGCGCTCTCTCTTTCTCTCTCTGTGGCCGTGTGAGCTTTTGTTTTTCCCCCCTGTGTGTAAACTCTCTTCTCCCTGATTACAGCGTACCCTCGACTGGGCGCTCTGCACCAGCGCTAAAGGGCCAGGACAGCCCAGATACACACACACACACACACTCTAAGAAATAAAGGTACGAAAAAGTTCCTAAAAAGGTACAAATGCTAGTCGCTGTGGCGGTACCTTATACACCTAGCCAGCGATATAGTATAATGAACTCGTACCTTCTTCGCTTGGAAAACGTACTCATTTGTACCCAAAGAGGACACAACTGTACTGTCAGGGTGCTGTCATTTGTGAAATCTGATCCGTGAAGAACAGAAATGCACCTCCACCGTCGCTTGTGTGGGGGGCACCTTGAACCTCGAGGGATTCCTTCTGGAAGTGTGACAGCGGCAGGGCGGGGGCGGGTTATCTCCGGCCCCCCCCCAGAGCTCCAAGGCCGGCCCCCGGCACGCTATCTCCGCCCCCCCCCCCCCCGTTCGGCCCTGGGCCCTTTGAAGGCCGGCTGAGATCCGGGACCGGGAGAGCTGCTGGCTCTCTGGTGCCACTCCGGGGGCCAGAACAAGCCCGCCTTTGTCGCAGCGCCCCGGTCTCGCCCCGACCGCTGGGCCGTGGAGAGCTGGCAAGCCGCGTGCTGCGCTCAAATGTTTCTGTTCCTGCTCAGGAACCCCCCCGACATTCTGTGTGTTACCCTGTGCTTTCTGCTCCGTACATTCTAAAAGAATGGTTCCAGTAGGAACCCTGTGTTACCACTGAAGATACCACTATCTAGTTTGAGGGCTCTTTGAGGGGCAAAACGATTCTTTTTTTAAAGGAGTTTTCACACTTCACACCTTTGGTAGAGGGTTCCAGAAAGAACTACAATGTTCTTTATGGAATCAAGCTAAATAACCCTTTTTTTCTAAGAGTGCATGGTCCCGGTCCAGTTGTTAATGGGATGCTTCTCTGGATAAATTATCTGATAGAAATGAACAGATAGAGCAGTGGTGTCCAGTCTTATCCGAAAAGGGCCAGTGAGGGCACAGGTTTTTGCTTTAAACCAGCACCAGGACACCTGACTCTACTTATCCAGGTGTTGACTGAAGACTGTTGTTAGTTAATTAGTTGAATTTGAATCCGGTGTCTCTAAGGTGCCGGGCTAAAACAAAACCCACACCCACACCCACATACAGTCGGCCATTTTGAGATGAGATTGCCACCCCTGAGATAGATCATCCACAGGCCGGCTTATAGCTATGGTAACGATTATGAGATGAGGTCCTGCTCTTTGGCTGTAATGTATCATGAGAAAAAAAATCACAAAATGAAGTATCACAAATGGAATCCCATAAACATATGCTATCCATATCCCATTTCAGCGTAGCCGCCCCACACAGCATAACTTCTGTAATAATGACATTTTTTATCGTTTCCTCCTTCCCCAACCGAAACCATATCTCCCACACTGCAAGAAATACAGTACTTCAGTCTCACATATGGACTTATATGTGTCTAAAGAAGACAACACATTGCCAATAAGGTGGGGCAGTTTGACTCATTGACATTTGGCAATGAGGTAAAAAAGCAAACAGTGACTTAAAACAAGCTAATATTTTCTACTCGAGAGAAAAAAAAGAAGATTGTAACTAAATGAGAAATGAGAAAACTACTCTTTTTGCCGTGGAGACAGCCGGCCGGTGTGAGATGAGAGTGCATCCACAGAGTGGAGTGGAGTGGAGTGGAGTGGAGTGCATCCACAGCAGAAAGCCGGCTCGCGATATCGCACGGTCCGCTTGGCGGCACACAGCCTCGGGAGACGGTCCGGAATGAGAGGCATGTGCGCTGAGCGCAGGTGAGTGAGAGATCAGGTGTCCACCGTTCCCGATCACAGGACACATGCCCTTGTTCGGGGAGTACAGTCCATCAGGAGCCTGAATGCCTACGCTCTCCGGAATAAAGCCCCGAAAAGTGGCTAAAAACGTACTAATGCTTGTCCCAGGGGCGATACCCTATAGGTAGATACCACTGTACCCCTAGCCAGCAATTTATAATTAATTTGTATCTTTTTTGCTTGGGAAACTTACTCATTTGTACCCCAAGAGAATATTACCGTACTTTCAGGGTGCATTAGGGAAATTCGATCCGTAAGAAAAAAAATGTAGCTCAACTGTCACTTTATTTCTGACAGGGTAACAACAAAATCATCCACCCCAGATATCACGTGCCTCATACAGGTCTCACATGCAAGGCGTTGCCACATTGTGGAATGGACGTCATGCTCGACTGAGAAGAGATTACATTTTAAAAATGTATCTTAACGTTTCTGAAGAAAAACATAACAGTGCATAGCTTTAACCGAGCCATGCACACATGCTTTACTTTAAAGAGAATTTTTAAAAGTGAAACAGGGGATGTCCATAAACCTAAAGCCTTGGGAAAAAAAGCCTTTATTTCAAAGCCAATCCCCTGTCAGTTGTGTCCGCATGTACGGAGTGAGGGAAGGCTGAGTTTAACGCACGCACGGGAATTGTGATCAAAGGCTAGCGCCACAAAACCCGAATACGTGGGTGATACGTTCATTCTCGGCATCGTGAGCCGAGTCGGGATTAGCAACTGTCCTAAGTAAATAGGTTATGCAGTGTATTATACCATACCAGCCGTGAAACACAGTACTATGGTGTTTGGATACTAGGAGCCAGGACACACCCGCACCAGATGGACAGCGGAGCTACGAGAGAGGTTAAACGGCCAGTCTGAAGCTTTTACGGGCAGTTCTGTTCAACGTGATCCATAAAACGAGGGTCTTGGAAACCTTTTTTTCCAATCTCAAGACTTGCCAACGGGATAAGACCATTTCACTTGTCAGGCAAACGTTAACTTAAAACAACCTAAGATTTTCTACTTGAGAGAGAGAAAGAGAGAGAGAGAGGGAGAGAGAGAGATAAAAAAGATCTTAAGTCTCATTACAAGGCTGAAGCGCGTGCTAAGACGAGTCACTCTCTGCGGCGTTCTGTTCAACAAGCGATCCATAAAACCGGGCTCTTGAAGTGGAAAACGTTTTCCTTGTCTAGGATACAGTCCCTCTCTCTGCCCGTAAACTGTCCCGGTTTAACGGGCTCGACGGACCTCATCTGCGAGTGAAAACGAGGCCAGCGGCCGCGGCCTCCGCCCGGGGTGAATCAGGAGAAGGAGGAGGAAGAGGAGGCTCCCTCTGGAATCTCGCCGCCGCTAACGAGAGCGGACTCTCGCCGTGCACTCCTCCTCCTCCTCCTCCTCCTCCCCCCCGCGTTCGTCAACACAGACGGGAGGTGCCGGGTCACCACACTCACTCACTTCACAGCGACCGCGAACACAAACGGATCGAGCGATCGTCCAGCTCCATCAAGCGGCGAGACCCGGAATGCCGAAGAAATGTCAAACTCCGCTCCTTCATAAACTCCGCCTCGGGCTGAGCACTGTAGCGTCGTCTTCCACACGCACGTTGCCAAGCAACTCCTCGCGGTCGCTGACGTTTGCGCTAATATTACAACCTTTATTTATTCCAGTAAATCCCACGGCTTCCCATACTTTCCAATACAGGTGCCCAACTTTCACTCACTGTTCCATCGGCTCTAAAATGAGATGTTTCTCACAGACTTGTCATATTTATGGATAAAGGGCTGGTCATTTGGGAGAAAATAAGACGTTTTCTATTACAATATTTCAGTGTTTAGTTCAGCCGTTGGGCTCAGTTTGACCACAGATGTAAAGCCTGGTCATAAAATCCCAACACAATAGGAGGGTCAAAGAGCGTCTCGAGTGGGGGGGTGGGGGGGGGGCTTTGATTTCCCCCCCCGCTGCGTAAGCCTGAGAGCTGTCGCGTCCGATTGGCCGATCGGCCGGTACGGGCGGGGCGGAGTCAGACGCAGGGGATTACCGTCACGGCGAGCCGCGGGATGCAGGCCGACAGAGCCCACGACTCCGTGAACAATTAGCGCGGCGGACGGGAGACGAGAGAGGGAGGAAAAAAAACACATCTAACCCCCCTTCCCTTCCGTACATTCACAGTAAACAGACCTGCTGGTGTCTAAAGACCATGGACCTTAATTTTGTACGCTCAATTGTATGGGACAACTGATTAAGTACTCAATTACCAAGTACTCAATGAGTTTAAGTCACATATACTTAATAACATTGCGAGCAACCACTGGCCATGAAATTCATTTTTTGAGCGCAGGAGTGTTAAAGGTACAATAGGTAAGATTTTTGTGTTAACACATTGTTACAAGACAACTGTAAATCCCTCCCTATCGTTGAAAAGGGCTCACTGACATGTTGACTCACCCTCTGCCTGTGTTTATAGTCCTTAACTGGATTTCAAACTATACAGTTGACGGCCCGACACTCTGTATCAAAACATTGTATAGCTGTACAATAATTCAAGTTCACTGGTTGAAAATTGGTTCTAACTGCCACAGCCAATGGTGTTTCAACGTTAGCACATTTACAGAGAAGGGGGAGGGATGAACAGTGTTGTGGTTTGAAGGCGTTTGTTGCTGCTATTCCTCTCTTGACCAATATTGTTAATTATATGGGACAACTGATGAAGTACTGATTACCAAATACTCATTCGGTTTCAGTCACATATACTTAATAATATTGCGTGCAACCACTGTCAATAATTGTCTTAAAGTAAGTTCATTTTTTGAATGCAGGAGTGTTAAATCCTAATTACATTTTATTCAGATGACTTACAGGGGTAAAATACCTCAGACTTTCACAATTCAGCTTTGAAAACGGACTCATGAAAACAAGTGGCGGGAGGCAGACTGTGTTGATTTAGCGTTTGCTGAAGGGTCTCAGTCCACAGGCTAAAGACTCCATTTCACACAGCATCGGCGTGACTGAGACGGACATTAAACGCCGACTTCAAGGGCCTTAAGATCCTGAGGCGATAAGACCAATCCTGCTTCCTCCGCTGGGATGAATTTCTCCGGTTCTCACACGGTATGAAATTACATTTCTCATCCAAAGTGACTTACAGTTGATTAGACTAAGCAGGAGACAATCCCCCCCAGAGCAGTGTGGGGGTTAAGGGCCTTGCTCTAAGGGCCCAACAGCTGCTCTTATCTTATTGCAGCTACGCTGGGGCTTGAACCGCCAACCTTCCAGGTCCCAGTAAAGCACCGCAGCCCCTAGGCTATAGGCTGCCTGTAAGTACGGGCCTATTCTAATGATAAACCACTAGGATCTAATCTAATCTAATGAATAACCATTAGAATAGGCCCAGAAATCCCTCTCCCTGACAAACTGCCGATCCACACTCTTGGGACTTGGGCATTCGGACGGCATTCCGCATGCGATCGGTCGGCTGAATCCGATTGGTCCGATGTCTCGCGGGGCGGATCACATGACCGGAGGAGTTGCTGCGAGAAGCAGTCGTGGCCCAGCTCTACGGCAGCGACCATTCCGAGCGGCCGGAGATTCAACCTCAAATACGTGATTTATAAATCTCTGCGGTTAAAGGAGGCGAGTTTCGCATGAGCGAGCAGATTTTTGAGCCATGAGTCAGATACCCAGCCATGGGTATAATGTAGCAGTGGCTTAAATCAAATTTATCCCCGGCGTTGCGATAAGGATATGGCTGCTTTTGATCCACAATTCGGTTCTTTCGGTGCCCGGATCAGAACCCGGGTGCACGCTAGGCAGAATTCCTCCGGGAACGCCGCTGTTCCAGATACGATACGACTTATCAAACCCTGCGTAAGTCATATCTTGTGTTTTCGAAGCACTACATCAGTCCGAGCCTCACCAGACTCCAGGAACACAGGCTTCTGCCGTAAATCAGGAAAATAGATGTCTTCAGTCACAAAGAATGTGAATAATCTCGACTCTTATAGATTCTGCAGGTTTGAGTGCAAGGCGTTATTCAAGCAGGCTGCTGTATCAAGCGAACAGAAAATGTGTGTGCGGACGGAAAGTCCCAGGGGAAGGAACACTTTAAAAGAACGAGCCTCTGGGATGTTGACTTGATTAAACCCCACAAAACACGTTTCAGCGCTTAATTTATTGCAGGAAAGCACGCCCTGGTACGGAAAAACATCTGGCAATCCGCTTTAAATCGAGTTCATCAAAAGGAACCACATGGCCAGCTCTTTTTCCCCCTCACTTACATATCTTTGTCAGTATTTGTGCCAGAATCGCAATGACAACACACCGAGAGCTACACATTATCACACTCCAACACGGCCCTCCCTCAATGCATACGAGACACGTCGAGGAGGTATGTGTGTTCAATATTCCTGTCTTAATATTGTAGCTCATCACTCTCTCCACAGCACCTGCAAGCCAGCACGCAGAAAAGTACAGCTCTTAATCAGGAGTACTGAGATGAAGGATGCTTGACACAGATCTGATATGCTGGCACTCAAACTTCCACCGACTGCCAGCTCAGTGTGTAATATATGTTGATTTATCGGGAGGAGGGAGGGCTGTCCGGCTTGTGTGTGTGTGTCTGTGTGTGTGTGTGTGAGTGTGTTTGTGTATGTGTGTGTGTGTATGTGTGTCTGTGTGTGTATGTGTGTCTGTGTGTGTGTGTGTATGTGTGTGTGTGTTTGTGTGTGTGTGTGTGTGTGTCTGTGTGTGTATGTGTGTCTGTGTGTGTGTGTGTATGTGTGTGTGTGCTTGTGTGTGTGTGTGTGTGTCTGTGTGTGTATGTGTGTCTGTGTGTGTGTGTGTGTATGTCTGTGTGTGTTTGTGTGTGTGTGTGTGTCTGTGTGTGTATGTGTGTCTGTGTGTGTGTGTGTGTATGTGTGTGTGTGTTTGTGTGTGTGTGTGTGTGTCAGTGTGTTTGTGTGTGTGCGGGTCAGGCCAGGGTGAAATACGCAGTTGTTCTGGATTCAAATACTTTTCTACACTTTACATTTCTACTCTTGTCTGGGGTATTGGAACCTGTGAAATACTCTTGAAAAGTGCAATCCCCACATGGCCCGGCCCTCTTGTCTGGCTCAATTGCAGCAGGCAAGACAAATCGAACACAGAAAATCATTTGAATCCCAAAACAATTACGTATGTAATCTGGTGTGGGTGTGCGTTTCACAATCTGTGTGCCTGTAGCTGGCAGTCAGTCAGTCAGTAAGCGACCCCTCGGCCCATAAAAGCGCAATGCAGACAGGCTGTGAGAACAGGCTGCTGGAGGTTTGGAGCAGTTTCGGTTCTGCCCCTGTCGGGTATTTGGGAAAGCCCCTGGGGAGGGGGGAGGGGGGAGGGAGGAGGGGGGAGGGGGGAGGGGGGGTGGGTAGTGTGCTTTCAGGACAGTTTTAAAGAGGGATCATTTTTACGACGGACAGGCCACAGCAAGCTGGTGGGAACAGGGGATAGACGGAGGGCAGTGGGAGTCAAATTCTCCACTGGTCAAGTTATGCATCTCTCTCCATCTGAGAGAATAGCGGCCGGGGGAATCGGAGAGGAGAGAGGAGAGGAGCAGAGAGGGAGGAGGAGAAGAGAGGAGAGGAAAAGAGAGGGAAGAGGGGAGGAGAGGAGGAGAGAGGAGAGAAGAGGAGGAGAGGGGGAGAGGAGAGGAGAGGGGAGAGGACAAGAGAGGAGAGGGGAGGAGAGGAGGGCTGGGCTGTGAGAAGAAGAAGGGAGAGGGGAGAGGAGAGGAGAGAGGAGAGGGAAGGGGAATGGGAGGGGGGAGAGGAGAGGAGAGAGGGGAGAGGAGAGGAGGGGAGGAGAGGAGAGGGGAGATGAGGGGAGAGGAAAAGAGAGGAGAGGGGAGGAGAGGAGGGCTGGGGTGTGAGAAGAGGAAGGGAGAGGAGGAGAGGAGAGGGGAGAGGAGAGGAGAGAGGAGGGGGAAGGGGAGGAGTGGAGAGGAGAGAGGGGGAGACGAGAGGAGAGGAGGGGAGAGGAGAGGGGAGGGCAAGAAAGGAGGGGTGTGAGAAGTGAGTGGGCAAAGCCGGGCTCCAGGTCCCTCCCACGGGCCCATTCCGCAGACTTCCAGGAGCGTCCAGCTCCTTCCGTGCCGGCTCCTCTCCACAACCCGTCCACAACATTTCATTAAAGTCTTCAAAAAAATATCAGCACTTCATCATGATTCATTTGGCTGGTTCCTGAGCCGCTGTGCGAGAGCCAAACGAACACCAACCCCGTCCTGGGCAAAAAACGCGTTTCTAACACACTCTGATCCCGAGTAGAATGACCTCCAGAGGGAATAGTGAGTGATTTCCGCTGGACATTCCCAGGATTTCCATGGTGATGGAGCTAATTAACGCTCCTCTCTTACAGGACACAACAGAGAGGAAGTGGATGGAGGCAGGCAAGTCCAAATTGTTCCCACCTTGTAGAGGGGGCGGGTAGCAAATAACAGCAACCTCTACTGACTTCATCTGCTCCACACCACTCTCAGAAACAAAGGGTTATTTGCCTTGTCTCCATAGAGGGACCCTTTTCAGTTCTTTATTGAACCCTCTGTCATGGGTGTGAAGGGTGAAAGACACCCAGACAAAGAACCATCTTGCTCGACAAAGAACGCTTGAAGCAGATAGGGTTCGGAATCAAAGGGTTTCCGTTTGGAACTGTTTTTTTTTTCCTTCTGAGAGCGCCGATGGCCCAAAATAGAAACCCCCCTGGCGTACGCAATTAAACATCCCAAAATCAACTCCAGGCCACAACGGCAGAAACACAGCCCTAAACTCAAAGCTTCTGATCCACAGCCTGATCTGGTCACGAGCCTCCAAACATGCCCAGCAACGCACCGCTGCCAAACGTAAACAAGGCGCTGCAGGAACACCAGGGATACTCTCTCTGGAATTACACCCGAAACCATTCCAGCGTTAATGTGACGAGGAAACGCTTAAGCCCCAGACACGGTCGGTGGCCGTCTCGATAATACACGCAATCTCGGCGACTAAATCCCGAACGCCTTCTAATATTTACTCACGTGGCCAGAAGTACTCGGCCTGGATACCAAGGAGGTCCTAAATAAACCGCGAGGTTCTCAAAGTTAACACCAGATACGAGCGAGTATTTTAAAACAAGCTTTAATAATGTGGAACTTCAGATTTCAGGTTGCGTAGGCCTAATCCTACACAGGCTTCGTCAATGTTTACGGTTCGTTCGCGGGTATTTCCCCGCCACCGCAAAGCGTTTGTGAAAATGCAGCACAGGTGTGCCAGTGTTTGTTCAGGAGCTCTTTTCAGCTGCTGGCCCTGTCTCTCCTCGAGGGCATTTTTATTATTATCTGAGGCCTTGGATAGAGGCACGAGGAAACTAGGTCTAGCCTCATAGCCTAAGTATCACACATTTTTCCTGAGATGGTAAAATGCCAACTGGATATTTTTGTGGTCGTATCACACTCTCAGAACTAAAGTCACAGTGGAGGTACACTTTTGTTCTTCAAGGATCAAATGTACCCTGGAAGTAAGAGTAATGTTCTCTTTGGTTGGTTACAAATGAGTAGGCTTTCCGAGCAAAAAAGGAACAAATTAATTACACATTGCTGGCTAGGGGTGCATTTACATTTTAGTCATTTGGCAGATGCTTTTAATCCAAAGCAATTCACAAGTTCTTCCACAAGTTAAAAGCATCAAATCCATGAAAAGCAAAACACACAAGAAGAGCTGTTCTAAACAAAAAGACAAAAGCCATCTTTTCTTTTTCTTCTTTTTTTTTTTTACAATTTACCCAGCCTAGCTGCCCTACAAAGTAAGTAATCATCAATATCGAATATTGGATAGGCCCACAGGTTGCCGCACCATGTTTGGTCTCGTGTTCAGACAAGATCGCGTCTGCAGCCGTACTGCAGTCAGACTCAGGTCCCCGGCGCTGGAATGAGCTTCCCACGGCGGCCCGGACAGCCGAGACACTGCCCCGCATTCCGATGCAGCCTGAAGACCCAACCCCTCCAGACCTTTGCCCCCTAAAACCCTGACCCTCCGTCGCACTTTACTCAGCTCCTAATGCTCAACTCGCATTTTTGTCTTGTTTGTTTATCCCGTCATATTCTCCTTTTTTGTTTACATTCATCAGCTCGTCAGAGTTGCAAGGCAAAGTCGCCTATTACTGCGTACGAGGCAGCCAAACCTCTCGACCACATTGCGAACACGTTGCGGACTCTCTTATCTGCAGCAACGTGCAGAAGGGAAGACCATCGGTGCTAGTCTCAGGAATGTACCAGGAAGGCACAAAAAAAAAAACCCATTTATAACGATGAAATCTTATGTTAACTTAACAAACAACAATTTGTATTGCAGCAAAAGGAAGGTACGTACCACTGGACAGATAACTTGTGTTTACACAGCTGTGCCTATAACCTCATCCAAAAATGAAATCAAAAGAAAGGAGGAATACTTAATCCGCTCTGATTTAATGCTCGATTCAAGTTGTGCGATACACATGCTCTGCGTAAGGGGGGTAGCAATCAATGCACCCCCTACAAGTCTATGACCAGCTTGTAATTACCAACTACCAGCTGTTTAAAAACATAGCTTGAGCTGGCCAGAGCATGTTGAGTATGGAGCTGGTCTGGACTGGTCAACCAGTTACCAGCTGTTTTCGAAACCTAGCTTGGGCTGGTTTTTTTCAGCAGGGTGCAGATGCATATCTCAGTCTGGCACGCGGTTGTCTCCCAGTACATTTATGACTCATGACTGATTGTAATTCCTGATATTTATGTAGTGCTTTTCTCACCAGCCGGTGACAAAGCGCTTCAAAGTGATAGGGGGGAAAGTCGCCTCAACCACCACAGTTATATTCAATTCAATCAGTTCATTCTATTGAGTAAATAGGGCTGTCATTTTTTTAAGTGCATTAGTTGAGGTGGAGATGGAGATGGACAGAATGATTTTAGCCAATCAAATCTGAGGATGATTACGTGGCTGGTTGAGAGAGTCTAGCCAATCATAAATCCAGTTTGGGGGATTTACGATTGGCTAACAGAGGCAGAGCCAGGCCGGTGATTGGTGAGAAACGCTAATCTGAGCTCGCCTCGGTCTGCGCTGTGCACGCAGAGAGAAACACACTGCCCGGTCTGTTCCCCCACTCCCAGATAGGCAATTATCCCATTCTGCATTTCTGCCGTCCAAGTACACCGAGGGAGTTTACTTTCCCCCGTCAGACTCAATGCGCCCTCTGTCTCAGACGTTTGCTTAGTCAACCCGTTTTTTTTTGCGCGCATATTTTCGGCGGAGAGCTGATTTTTGGGAGATGTTCACATAGAGCAATGGTTCTTGACCTTTCATATTTTCCGCAGCCATGTCATCGTGTTTTGTAATTGTAATAACTTTAAAACAGTCTGCGATTTAGATTACAGGGAGAGAGGGCCCGGACATGCAACAACGTTTGTGCGCTGTTCTTCTTAATGTCAATACTGACATTAAAAAAAGGGAATCCATAAACTGTACTTAATTCCAGTAAAACCGTACGTTACAGGATCAACACTGAGCATTATGCTTTGTATCTAGCATCTTGACTCTTTATAGACTATCTTAGAATGCCGCAGTCCAAAAGCTGGAGGACTGATTGTTCCCTGTTGGAATAACCTCATATTAAGAAATGCTTTCACAGCCCTCCCTCCAGAATAGTCTGCTTGAGCTTTACAGGCTTTTGACATGCAGCTAGTGACAGCCTTGCTCCTCCACCATATGGTCAAAAACAGAACGCACTTCACTGTATGTTGCCCTGGATAAGAGCGTCTGCTAAATGCTTTGTAATGTAATGTAATATAACCAGCGGTAGTGGAGTGAGCTGGAAAATCGGTGGGGAGCAAACCTTTCCTTTAAACCGATCGTTGATCTCAACCTGTTTTCATTAACTTTCCTTCATTAACAAGTTTTGCCAAAGATCTGACTAATTAGCTGGCAAGTAACATGCCAAACGCCACTGCGTATAACTCTGTCGTGTGAAGAAGCTGACATGAAGGATGACTTCAGGGCTCAAAGCTCCGGGGTAAGTGAAGCGGAATAGCAGACGTTTAGCTGTGGGTGTCGCTCTTCCTCGCTAGAGCCAAAATGTCCGCCACAAGGGAGATGACTCACGATGGCTCTGAGTTCAGCAGGGCTCAGTACCAAATATCAACGCGTTTGCTTGTGTGTGTGTGTGTGTGTGTGTGTGCATGTGTGTGTGTGTGTGTGCAAGTATGTATGTCACGTTGAATATTGTGGCAAGAATTCATCACATTACATTACATTATTGGCATTTGGCAGACGCTCTTATCCAGAGCGACGTACAACAAAGTGCATACCCATAACCAGGGATAAGTTCGCTGAAAGGGAAGTACAATTTCAACTGCTACCTGTACAACAAAGATAAGGACGAGGGCCTTTTTTTTTTTTTTTTTTTTTTTTTGAGAACAAAAACAAACAAACAGAGCAAAAGTGACCAAAGTTAACTATCCAAACACTGCTTACCTAGCCAACTAAAAATACCGATACACAAAGCAACAAATTCAGTAAGAATTACATATTGCACATTGTATTACCTATGCTACCCACAGGTGTGGTGGAGACTACATGCTCAATCATGTGTGTTTATAATTGAATGTCAACCTGTAGGCAAGATCACTGGTTTAATCTGTTTTCAACTAATTGGCATTGAGACACACAGTGATTCATTACATTTTAGTGCCGAGCTGGATGTGGCACGAGGAAGGGTCTGGGGAGAGATATGAGGTACACACTGCACATAATGGCTGGCTTAACAAACGTTTTGGGACTTAAGATCTTATTATTTATTAGCTTGTCTTAAGTTACTGAAGTGAAATCTTCTCACCCCATTTGCAAACTTTCTCTCCTCATTGGCAGTTTGTTTGTCTCATTTTGCAATAAGACTTTGTCTCACTTAGCAATAAGATTTGGAAATAAGCCTTCACGTCTAAATATAAGACTAAGATACGTGTTGTTTTGCAATGCAGAGTGCTGCCTCAGCTCCTGTTTCCCAGTGCGCCGAGTTTTTCCATCCACGCTCCCTCTTCACCGCGAATTCCCCAGGAATAACACGATACCGTCTGGAACGTGCAGTGCCCTCGCAACAGCGCTGCAGTCACGCTGCCACCCAGCGAGGGGCACACGTGCGTTCTGCACCGCGCGAACCGCAGACCCAACGCCAAGAGCTAACCGTCTAACCCCCGCACCCCCACCGCCCGCTATCCCACAATGCCGAGGTGGCCCGTTTCCACACCGTTCACAGGAGAGGGCCAAAGCGATCCGGACTGGCACAAAGTCACATTACGTCACGCGGACATCTGCGTGCAATACGGAGACGTCTGCTCCCCGCCGTCTGTGGTTTCGACCACAAAAGTCTCCCCATCTCTCTTTCTCCAATAGGCACAAGGGTGTTCCATCGCAAGGGGCCCAAAACAGCCGTCTGCTCGATAGATTAATGACCTGTCCTCACCAGGAATGATAAGTATAACAATGACAATAAATATTATGTTTAAGAAATCGTTCTTACACAAGTGGATGGCGGAGTCTACACCACAACTGTGAGGACGATGGCAGTGATGAACGGTATCGCTGGGATCGCTTTCAGAGCGATGTTTTTCAGCTGCGGGAACAATGAAACCCTGACTGCCAATCAAAATCCATCCGAATGGACTTAATTTGACTTGTCAAGCAAACGGCAACTTAAAGCAAGCTAATATTTTCTACTTGAGAGGAAGAAAGAAAAAAAAAGATTTCAAGTCTCATTACAAGGCTAAAACACTTTGTTTAGACAGGAATGTTTTTCAGTGCAATTCTTTGCAAGAGTTTGTGAGAATGATGCTTCTATTCACCCTGTTTGTTTAACATCTCCAATTCATGCTGAGTGCTGTTCCCGATAAAAGATAAATTAAACAAACAGAGGAACACAATTACCATTATGAGTACTACAAAAAAGGTTATTAAAAGGGGACAGAGATGTTGCCATGGGATTCTGATATTACACACCAAAACACAGTGTAAACGGAGAGGGCACTTCCGTTTGCTCAAGACGACCGGGTGAGAAAAACAGGACGTGACCTCAGGACGTCTGTCGCGGGGCCTAGAGTCCGAGCCCGCGCTCCAGCTTTGTGATGCGCTCCGGGGTCGGGGACGGGGGGAGGAATCTGGTCCCGGGAATGCCAGGAATGTCAAATCCTGACACCCCCCCCTCTTCCCGCACTGAATTCACCACCTGGAGGACAAATGAAGTTTGACTTTTGCGCCGGGGAGCAAACACGACCCCTTTCATCTGCTGTTTTGGGTTGGGCTGTCCCCTTTTATTGTGTCCTGTGTGATCAATAACGCTCAGAGCACCAGCCAGCAGGGGAGAAGAGCCTGGGAGGGGGGACTAAGGCCGGGAGGGGCCACACTGCAAAAAAAAGGCTCTCTTTTCAGTCTTGCAATAAGACTTAAGTTTTTTTCTCAAGTTTTTTCTCAAGCAGAAAATATGAGCTTGTTTTAAGTTACTGTTTGCAGGGGAAATGCTCCCACCCCACATTGCCAGTTTTTTTAAAATGTCTCGTTTGGCAAAAATAATCCGATTTTAAGTCTAAATATAAGACTAAGACAATTGTTAAGACTGACTTGTTTCCTGTTTTTTTGAGTAGTGGTAGGAGGGTCAACGAGGGCGGAAAGCTCTGGGAACAGAAACGGGCCGACCCGGGACACATGCTGAAGCAGTGACTCACTCACACGCTGACCCTGCGACGGACGGAGAGGAGACAGACGCGGTCTTGTTTGACGGATCCTCGAGGACTTCCAGTCCTTCCCACTGTTTCCGTGATCTAAGCAACGGCCTCCGATACAAATACAGCTGCTTTAATGGCAGCGGAGAGGGTCCGAAATGACATCACAGGAACGACGGCGAAATATGAAAGCCTGTTTTTTTTTTTTTTTACCAATCAATCGTCCTCAGCTCACCCCGGCGACTGTAATTGTGTGTTTGAACATAATCAAGCCTTTGAAGCGCAAGACGGAACTTCATTCAGTTTGACAAACGAATCCCTGGGGGGAGTGTTCTGTGTAACACTGGCCTTTCCTCAAGCTATGAGTTATGAATGTGTGTTATAGTCTGCAACCTACACTTTTTCAGAGTTTCTTTCATAGAAGAACCAGAGTTCTTGTTGGAGATTGAGTTCACTGTCACAACACATTTCAGTGCTGAAATTCGACACAGACCGCCCGTTAACACTCATACCTGCCATGTACAAAGACGAATGATGTATTCTAGAAAGCTAAACTCCTCTGTCACTTCACACAATAACAGTGCGGAGTGCTTTTTGTGCGCTGGAAGCCGGACAGACAGGAGCTGGATTTGACACAAGCCCGACAGCATCTTTTAAGAACCTCCATAAGAGAGTGCTGAGAGATGCCTGGGGGATTTTTAATAAACATCGATGACCTCACTCATTAATGTGAGCTAAGACTGTCTGAAACTGACCATCTGTGCCCCCCCCCCCGACCTCCCCTCCAAACCCTCACCGAGACATTCCTCAGACTTTCTCAGATATTAAATTCCCCCCCCCCCCCCTTTACCTGAGTCTGGGTGGTGGTTACAGTAATAAGGCCGAGAGTAACGCTATGCAGTCGCCCGAAGTCCGTCGCGAAAAAAATCATCTCACCGCTATGACGCACGCCCAGTTGTGGCACGGGAGCTACAGGGCTTAAATACGCCACTTTTCCGTTCATATTCAATTACCCAAGCCTTTCATCTGAGTCTAAATGTTAATCGCCACAAAATTGAGCCAAGGAGAGCCCCCTCACTTCAGCTGGGCAGAGCCATCTGTCACAAACCTGTGGTTATTCAGGGCAATCCACGGCCATTACGGCTCAATGGCTGCCACCGACATTTCCACAGGGATGTATAGTTTTACATACACTACCGGTCCCACATCACATTCGTCTATAGTGGGCAGGTAGTGGCACACTTTCAGTCCCCCAGCTCTTGGTAAATGAGTGATGCAGTGGCCAACTAGTGGATTGAGAAGACAAGGTTCCTGTATTAAGCATAAGAGTAATTACAATCTAGATAAAACATTTTGGAGCTATAAATGTTTGTATACCTATTTTATAGTGACAACACATTTGTTGCCATTATATCAACATTTATGATAAAATAAAAGGTTGCTTCTGCAGACGAATGCTTTCTGCAGTCCACTCTAGCCCCGCCCCAATCGTGACGTCAGCGATACTACGCGGAAAACACCCCCGCCATCTGATTGGCCAGAGAATACTTTATGCAAATGAGATGGACACACCGACCCCCAGAACACATTTTAAAACCGCAGAAGGCAGAGCCAGGCTGAAAGAGTGAGTGCAGTCACTCTTTTAAGAAAAGAGCGGTCGGTTAACTGTCCTGCTGTTAGCGACCGCTGCGCAAACTGATTAGCAAATCCGCGGGGGGGCCAACGCCTGCAGAGCTGGCAGTTATGGGAATCACCCCCCCCCCCCCCCCCAGAAGCCCCTGGGGCAGAGTAGGGCTGCCAGTGTTACCCCCTCTAGGCCCGAACCCCATGACCTCAGCTACTGTTTACTGGAGATAACATTCCTGTGCCTGCTCCTCCCGCATCCCACGAGCCACTCAGACCTCCCCGAGACTCGTCTCCTAGCTGCCGTTAGCCTAACACAGACACCCGATAGGCCACAGACTACACCGGCAATCATCAAATCTGGAGCTCAAATCTAAACACCGCCCTGCTTTTCTTTTCTCCCAGGTAATTAGCTGAACAGCTAGTGTTACTGATTGGCCCGAATGTCTTCACAACTGACTCCCAGGTAAAGGAGACCAGTTCTCAGATGATCCCTGGGCTACACTATCAGAAATAAAGGCACGAAAAGTGCCTAAAAAGATACAAATGCTGATCACTGGGGCAGTACCTTATACAGTAGGTACATCAAATTAAACATTACATTACATTATTGGCATTTGGCAGACACACTTTTCCAGAGCGACGTAAAGTTGATTAGACTAAGCAGGAGACAATCCTCCCCTGGAGCAATGCAGGGTTAAGGGCCTTGCTCAAGGGCCCAACAGCTGTGTGGATCTTATTGTGGCTACACCGGGGATCGAACCACTGACCTTGCGTGTCCCAGGCATTTACCTTAACCACTACGCTACAGGCCGCTGAAAAACCCCAAGCCAGCAATATATAATTAATCAGTAGCTTCATTTTTTACTTGGAAATTACTCATTTGTACCCATTTGTACATTACTGCAGGGCACACTTGGGAAATTTGATCCTTGAAGAACAGAAATGTACCTGTATTATTTCTCAGAGTGCACCAGACCTTGGCGGAGTCCAGCGGAGACACACGCGCTCCGCAGGTGTGTGCGGGCCGGAGCCGACAGCGTTGAGCGTGGTGTGTGGCCACCGCTTCCCCGTCACTCATCACCACGCGAGAGACGGAGAGCGAGAGCGAGAGCGAGAGACGGAGAGCGAGAGACGGAGAGCGAGAGACGGAGAGCGAGAGACGGTCGCGGGGCCTCGGAGCCTCTGCT
>NC_083763.1:4145469-4225469 GCF_963514075.1 Conger conger | reverse complement strand
TGGGAACGTTGTGAGGCAGGGATGACAGGGGATGACTTCAGCAACCCCTGTGCGCTCTCTTGGCGATCATTCCGGCTTTCCAGCCGTCCCGAGGCAGATTCCGCCCGGAGGTTCTCGTGAGACTGCACTCTTACAGCGGAACTGTGAAGATTGCATCATCCCATAGAAAATAAACCCAACGGCAATGAAACGTCCCGCGCATAGTCTTTTAAGCATGAACTGACACATAAAGAGAAGAAAAAAATACACAAAAACTACATTAAGCAATCATTTTGCCATTAAAAACAAGCCTGCATCCCCTTTCCAGAAAAGAAGAACCCTTCCCCTCAGGATATCGAATGATTTATTTTTATTGGCGGATTATCGAAAATTGAATCGAATTAAATCTTAGAATAATATTTGCAGTAATAAATAATGTCAATAACTGCACCAGAAATATGAGCATTTATTCCAGAGTGGTGGAGATGATCATTTTAGAGTAGGTATTTGTCTATATAAATTTTTTAACATTTGACCGACCGCAGCAGGGTCGGAGAGACAACACGCAGCTTACAGCCTCGCTCCACGCAGGGGTGACCCGGCCCTCTGTCTGTGTAATCTCACCCTATAAATCTGCCAGAAGGGTGTCTATAATCAACACTTAACCCCCTCGAGAGGCCTTTTCACGGGGAGTATCCCTACGCTCCTCGGATGGAGCCGCAACAATGACCGCCCCACCCTCGCGATTAGTCCACGGGGGGGGTCTGTCTGTTGCCATGGCGCCCGCAAGCACCGCCATCTCCCGCCGTCTCACCGCCGGCGTCAGGATATAATAAATATGCCAACAATGTCCAAGAGCTCGCCACATTGGATAGTTAACTTTTGGTCACTTTTGCTCTGTTGTTTGTTTGTTTCTTTGTTGGCCCTGGTCCTTATCTTTGTTGTACAGGTAGCAGTTGAAATTGTACTTCCCTCTAGGGTCTTTCAGCGCACTTATCCCTGGTTATGGGTATGCACTTTGTTGTACGTCGCTCTGGATAAGAGCGTCTGCCAAACGCCAATAATGTAATGTAATGTAATCATGTGACAGCCTGAGACTGAAGAACCGTACACTTAAAAATGTAGAACACTCTCAGAATTAAAAGGTACGAAAGGTGCCTAAGAAGGTACAAATGCTTGTTGGCACCAAAAAAAAAAAAAGTAGCCAGCAATATATGATTAATTTGTCTTGTAACAGCCTGAAGTCAAAGATCCTGACACTGAAAATGCAGAAAAATCTCAGAAATAAAGTACCCAAAAAATGCTGTCAATGAGGCGGTACCTAAACAAAATTAAGTAAGGGGTATATAAAATTGTCCCCCTAGCCAGCAATATATGATTAATTTGCTTGGAAAACATACTCACATTTGTACCCAAAGAGAACATTACTGTACTTTCGGGGTACATTTTGGAAATTCGATCCTTGACGAACAGAAAAGCACCTCCACAGTCACTTTGTTTCCGAGCGTGTACTTGATCGTTATCTTCATATGGTATCTCAAATGTAGGCTAAATATCCCCAAAACAAATTATAAATATTAATAACAACAATAAATTACACTGACAGTTGCTCCAAAACGCCCACAGGTGGAGATAACAGCCCTGCTGTGGGACGGGGTTCTATTCAGAGAGGACAGCCCAAAATTTGGGAATTGCTCGGGCCTTGGATACCGTTTCCATGACACCCCAGTGCATCGTGCGTTTACCTCAAATCTAATCACAGACAGACGGCTGCACGACCAACTGGCAACGCGCACTTTTTCCGCTTCAAGCCGCAGATATCGCATTGGACGACTTTCACACGAAGTCCACTTTTCCAGGGAATTCCCTGCCCTTGCGGTTCGATGACACCGATGACAGAGGAGCAGAAGGACTTTGTCTCTCCGGCCCTGCGAAGCCGAGAACGCGTAATCGAAAGCGAACCGCCGGGTACGGCACCTAGCTCGTTGTGTTTCCAATTAAAAAACCGTGACATGCCGACTCTCCCCCCTGCAGGGTTGCCAGGTCTGACTCAGCCATCTCGTCTGCTGACTGGGCGTCTCTGGAGGGAACGGCCTGCGGGGCTTCCACCGCCGTCCCTGGCAACCCCAAAACTAACCCCTCGGCCGCGGGTCACGGGGGCTCTCTCCCGGGGCCTCCCCGGAGGAAACGCTGACAGCTTTCTGGCCACGTCCTCCTGCCAGCGTTCGTTTCGCGCTCACGCGAAGCGTCGGTGACGACATCGCAGCGTTTTTTTTTTAAACAATCCGTACAGTAGAGCTGAACTGGCCCCCGGCCGGCTGCCAGGACTCGAGCAGAACCGTTTTCACAAGTGGAAACAATCAGCTGGTTCGCCGGCCAGCCAATCGGAGCTGGACAGGAAGGAGTGTGGGGGCTGCCACGGGGAAGCCGTGCACGCAGCCATCCCGCTGCCATCACTGAACGACGTGAGGCCTCGGTAAAGGGAGCAAAATGATTTTGTTTAAATGCAGAATGCACTCTTAGAAAAAAGGGTCTTCTTCTTTGGCTTGGTTCCACAAGGGAACCCTTTTTAGTTCTTTACGGGACCCTCTGCCGTAGGTGTGAGGTGTGAAAGCTCTTAAATAGACGACCATTTGGCCTGACAAAGAACCCTTTAACTGGATAGGGTTCTTCTGTGGAATCCTATTGGAACCATTTTTTCTTAAGAGTGTACATCCGCTGAAGAGTATATCGGTAACATTACACTGCCCTTCCTGTCCCAAGATAAGAGAGGGATGCAGGATGAAAAAAAAAAGGACTCAAAGTGGTCCTTATGGTGACCTTTGCGGAAATGAACCGTAAATGAAGATTTACTACATTTACGCAGTTTACTGACAGCGTGCTCCATTAGGTAAGCTTGGTCAAGTGCAACAGAATAGAAGATAATGTTGTGACTGAAAGCAGCTATGGTTTACATACAATGAACAAGCCTGTTTACCGTACATTCATAAGGAGCTACAGAAACAGTAAGGCTAACTTCAACCAACAAAATAGCAGTGCAACCAAGGACAATGACATTTGGATAATTTATGGCTTTATATTGCAAGTTTCTGCTGAACAGGTACATCAAATTCAAACAGTGTCTTAAAAAAGACAGTCTTGACCTGTTTGCACTTGAGCACTGCAGAATCAGGAAAAAACTCCAAAAGGCGATTTTAAGCCAATAAAATAACTTAATTTTCCTAATAGCCCCATTATCTCACCATGACAAAAATAAACAATACACTGAACAGATCACTTTAAAACGAGTGTGGCAGAAAAATTGCTCGCTGCTTCTAGAGATCGCACAACAATCGCCCTGCTTTACTGCCTTCGGGGAAATCTCATGGAAATGGAAAAATGTCAAACTGTTGCATTTTCAATTCTGAACAGTTGCCACGGCACAGGCTAGCCAACATTGGATGAGATTGTGTGATGTGGAAAGTTCTGGAAAGCCTTTCCTAAAAATGGGGGTGATTTCCTTGGCGAATGTGCCAGGAATGAGATTGTTTAGAAACATGCTGGAGGCACAGCAGGCGTCCACTGGAAGCCCCAGCAAAGCCCCAAATTAAACACGCTGTACACTGGCAGGGCATTGCGTATGAAGGGCTTAAAAAAACCTAAAGGTACTAATAAGTGTTTATAAGCTCCGAGTTCCCGCATGACCACATTTTTAGTAACCTTGACGCTTACATATTCCCACTTCTGAAAAATGTCCACCATTTGCCAAGGGGTAGCAACTTCCCAAGCAAGCATGTTTGTCAAATTCAAGCAAACGAAAAAGTCCAATTGAAACAGTAAAAGAGAAATCAACTGAATTTTATGTTTTACCCTCGTGATGCCAAACTTCAATCAAAACAGCCATCTGCATTCAGTATGTAGCAGGCAGATCAAGAAAGGCCAAGAACCATTATGAACTGTGACCGCAATGGCAGTCAAGTTGATTATGACAATAAACAAACAAAAACTATAAATACTTCGGAGGAAGTGGGTGAAATCTGTGTCTACGGCACCACAAAGAGGCTTTCCACCTCGGTGGAGGAAACCAGACTCAACAAGCCTTCTTCGTCTTAAAAATAAGACTTAAGATCTTTTTCTCTCAAGTGGAACATTTTAGCTTGTTTTAAGTTTACTCTTTGCTTGACAAGTGAGATTTTCCCACCCCATTGGCAGATCTTGAAACGAGTCAAACTTTCTCACCTCATTGGCAGTTTGTTTTTGTCTAATTTAGCAAAAAAAGGAATAGAAATAAGATTTTAAGTCTAAATATAAGACTAAGATACTTGTTAAGTCTGACTTATCTTTGTTGTTTTGCAGTGCGCAGTCCGCATTTGAAATGGCAGCACCCCGGTCCGTTCAGCGAAGCGTACGCAGAGCGCAGCGCTCCCGCCCCCAAAACCAACTCAGCTGCCACCCAGCTGCGTGTCCCTGTCAACCGCCCCCAAAAACCGCCCCAAAACCGCCAACGTCCGCCCGGCGGCTTCTGCTGTCACTCACACACGCTTTTGCCACGTGGAGGAAGGAGCTGCTGTGCACTTTGCATGGGGCGGGGCAGACGTGCATTACATTACAGTTACTTAGCTGACGCTTTTATCAAAAGTGACTTGCAGTTGATTAGACCGAGCAGGGGACAAGCCCCCCCCCCCCCCCCCCGGAGCAATGTGGGGGTTAAGGGCCTTGCTCAAGGGCCCAACAGCTGCTCTGATCTTATTGTGGCTACATCGGGGCTTGAACCACCAAGCTTCCAGATCCCAGCCAAGCACCTTAGCCACGAGGCTACTGACTGCCCCGCACTCCACTGGGTGGTAGGAGGTGTAGGGGCCAGGGCAGGGGTGTAGGTTGGGGGTGGAGTAGAGACATAGTGGCAGGTAGGAGGTGTAGGGGCAGGGCAGGGGAGTAGGTTGCGGTGGGGTATAGACGTAGGAGCAGGGCAGGGGTGTAGGTTGCGGTGGGGTATAGACGTAGGGGCAGGGCAGGGGTGTAGGTTGCGGTGGGGTATAGAAGTAGCCGCGCTCTCTTACCCGTCTCCTCCAGGGCGATGGTCATGGTGCTGGGCCCGTACGCGTTCCAGGCGGTGCAGTTGAACGGAGACTGGAAGTCGGCCTCCGTCACGCTGTTGATGATGAGGGTGGAGAGGACAGCCCCGCCCAGCGTGTGCACCTTGCTCTGCTCCACCGTGTACCTCTCAGGCACTGCCTCATCCTTCCAGGCCCACAACTACAGCACACACACACACACACACACACAGGGTTATTCACCTATAATACCATATACACACACACACACACACACCTACACACACACACACACACAGGGTTATCAGGGTTATACACCTACAGTACCACACACACACACACACACACACTGGGTTATACGCCTATAGTATCATATACACAACGACAGCACACACACACACACACACACAAACAATGTATAGCTAATCAATACCAATACTAAATATAAAAACCAATCACCAAACCCACACACAAGCACAAAGTTAGGTAGTATGTAGGCTTGAGTAGAGTAGTGGTAGCGGTAGTGTATAAGATGTATAGTGTATAGGATGCAGTAGGGTAGTAGTATGTAGGGGTAGTGTAGAGTGGTTGTACGAAGGTGTTACAAATGCACTTATGGTAGTGTAGTGTTCAAGCCACAGGGTGCAGGTGAGCTGTAGCGTGTATGGCATAGGATGCACTGGAGAGGTAGTGTACAGGATGCAGTAGGGTAGTAGTATGTAGGGGTAGTGCAGAGTGGTTGTGTGTAGGGCGTAAGTGCACTTGAGTAGAGTGCACTTATGGTAGTGTAGTGTATAAGCCACAGGGTGCAGGTGAGCTAGGATGTACTGGAGAGGTAGTGTACAGGATGCAGTAGGGTAGTAGTATGTAGGGGTAGTGCAGAGTGGTTGTGTGTAGGGCATAAGTGCACTTGAGTAGAGTGCACTTATGGTAGTGTAGTGTATAAGCCACAGGGTGCAGGTGAGCTAGGATGTACTGGAGAGGTAGTGTACAGGATGCAGTAGGGTAGTAGTATGTAGGGCACACTCACAATCCTGTCTGGCGGAGGCGAGCCTGCAGCGTAACATTTGACCTCCCCTGTCTCCCCCCGAACCGCATACTGCACCGAGTCTCCAGAGACAACCGGAGGGCCTGTCAGGGGAAACACACACATCATTAGAGACGTACAACACATCATTAGACCCATCGCCGATTTAGACTCTCCGCTAATAACGCACCGATTATCGTTCTTGTGTTTACTGTATACGGCCCGGCTTACTGACCGTTGACTGTCAGCGTGACGGCTTTCTCAGCGATGATGCGTGGAACCAGGGCTTTGCACATGTACTGACCGGCGTCGGACTGACTCACAGACTTCAGGTGCAGCTGGTTGGTATTGCTGAGTACCTTCCCGGGGGAGAGAAACGCAAACAGACAGTCCTCACACACAGGCATAGCTGGGCATTACTACTGAACTGAGTACCTGGGCGGGGTGAAGAGAGAGACAGAAAAGAGAAGAGAAGAGAAGAAAAAAGAAAAGAAGGATTCAGAGCTAAGGGAGGATAGATGTTAAGAGAGTGGTCGAGCAGACGGAGGAAACACAGCAAAAGAGCTCCAAGGAGTCACACATTTAGTAAAAAAAGTATTTTACATGCTTAGTGAAAGAAGTTTATGGGGAAACGGGAATATGGTCTCGTTAAACCAAGCGGAGCGTGAAAGATCAGTTTCTTCTCCCGTTCGAGGGGTGTGGAAAGATGCCTTAAATGGACTTTAGCTGAAACTCGCCATGCTAGAGAAGTACTGCCAGACACGGGCCGTGGCAGATGACCAGAATACCAACAAAAGGAGAACAAACAGAAATTACAAAGTTATATATGAATTGCAAGAATAACCATGCTTTAAGGGACATGATTCATGGAGAAATGCGTATTAGAATTTGGTTAAAATATAGCTACTCCAACCCTGACCCGGTTCTGATTCAAGGCTATGCAGCAATCTGGAGGTCTATAGGTATCATTCTACACTTTTGACCCGCCTACACATGTCTGTACTTGTAGTGTCTTTTTTTGCAGTAAGTCAGATATTCTGGTACTGGGCTGGAATCTGCCTACACTGTGGTCATTTGTCCAATACATTTCCCCATTATCTCCAATTTAGTTTACTTTAACTACTAATAGTGGATAAGGAGCTGGCTGAGGGGTTGTATGGATTACTCTTGACATATCCCAAAATGGCACAAACCGCAAACTGAAACCCTACATTCCAAAATATTGGACTGGTACAAAGGAATATTTCAAATAATGTTTCCAGGGCAGAATCAGGCCAGTATCCATTTTCAGATAGATTTTTTAAAGTGAAATAAGGTTTTAGGAGGCAGCCATCACTGTGCTATATGACAAGGAAGATGTATAACCTGACTCAGATGCCCAGCTATTATTTGAGACCGTGCACTCAGGTGTGAAAGTGTCTGTAGTGCACTACTTCCAAATAGTAGCGTGGAAAACCCGAGGCAAATTTGGCAAGAGATGTTTCTCTTTATTAAAAAAAAAAAAAGTTTTTCCAAATTTAGATTCCAGACTCCCCGACTGAAAGAGAGAGAGACAGAGAGAGAGAATAACAGAAAGAGAGAATAACAGAAAGAGAGAGACAGAGAGAGAGAATAACAGAAAGAGAGACAGAGAGAATAACAGAAAGAGAGAGACAGAGAGAGAGAATAACAGAAAGAGAGACAGAAAGAGAGAGAGAATAACAGAAAGAGAGACAGAAAGAGAGAGAATAACAGAAAGAGAGAGAGAAAATAACAGAACGAGAGAGAGAATAACAGAAAGAGAGAGACAGAGAGAGAGAATAACAGAAAGAGAGACAGAAAGAGAGAGAGAATAACAGAAAGAGAGACAGAAAGAGAGAGAATAACAGAAAGAGAGAGACAGAGAGAATAACAGAAAGAGAGAGAGGTATAAGTGTAACAGATTAATAGAAGCCGTGCAGGGCTTGAGCATGGTGCTTACGGTGCTGTTGCCCTTCTTGGTCCAGCTGACGGCGCGGGGTTGGTAGCCGACCCATTTACAGTTGAAGGTGACATCCAAACCGACATCTACGTCCAGGGAGCGGGGCTCCACCACAAGTCCTGGAACGACTGCAGAGGAGGTCAGAAATAAACGGTAAATGGTTGGCACGGTCGCCTTTTTTCGAAGCGCTGTACAATTGACGCTTCTCATTCACCCATTCATACACCAAAGGCGATTGGCCGCCATGCGATGCACCAACCAGCTTGCCAGGAGCAATTTCGGGGGGTGGTTAGGTGTTTTGCTGAAGGACACTTCGACACACCCAGGGTGGAACTGAACCGGCAACCTTCCGGTTGAGCAGTTCATACCCGTCTAGAGAAGCTTATGACCACCTTGGCCCTGCTGGTTGATGAGCTCAAACCCAGCTTGACCAGCTCAATTTTCGAGCTGGTCACGCGGGCACAGCCGGGTCTTTCAGCAGGGTCAACACAGGCCGCGTAGCATAGCCGGCCAATGTCTGTGTGCCTGCGGCCCAAGCGGGGAACGTACAGGAGACCCATTAGGGCAGAGCAGAGTCTGGGCGGCCCTGTGTTTGGATCCTGCGGTTAGATCACAGAGACGAGGAATGCGCCGACTCACTTCCGGCGGTCCGCGATGTGCGACCCATGTGAACGGCGAACAGCTGCGACAAAGGCTTTTCTTCTCAAAAAAAAAAAAAATAAAAAAAAAAAAGGAACCAAAACTTCCCCTTGCAGGCCCCGCCACGAGGTAGGCAAAATCAACACTGCGAACTTCAAAAGGCATGACACATTTTTTTAAGCCCCGGGCTCTTAGAGGAGCATGTTATGTGATGCTGTCGACAAAGCGCCCTCCCCCCCATCCCCCCCCCCGCCCCCCTATCATTAGGTCTTCCATTATTTTGTCATCGCAAGTTCCTCTCCTGTACGAAACTACTCATTACTGTCCACCCCCATCAGTGCACCTCAAACAAAAGTCCAATTGGGGAAACCCCCACAAAAACCTGCGTAGCCTTTTATATTCTTGTGTGTCTTGCGTTCGAGACGCATACCAGGCACCTCCTAAAAGCAGACACCTGCATTTTTTTTTTTTAAGCATCATTCCATTCTGACACCGAGTTTCCATCCACGAATAAAACACTGTTTTTCAACCGCCCGCCCGCTGTCGCCGATGACAGGAAGGTCGTCACGCCCACGGAGGTCATGAAAATATTTTGAGACATTTGTATTTATGGATTTGGTTCTTTTAGCAACCTTGACTTCGGGCATTGACCTAATATGTACTGTATTTTCTTTTAAATTCCCCCGGGATCAGCATCACAACGGGAATCCTGGAGACAGTTGACCTGCTCGTCCTTTTTAAACTCAGCCTCGATTAGGGAAATAACATCAAAGCCTACGTCAGCTTTGAAGGCCTCTTTGAAAGGCCCAGGCTTCGATACGAATAAGAACAATCAATAAAGCGAAGTGGGAGCGATAATCAAGGTTTGAGAGACCACCTCGTGAACATCCCCCGTGTGCGCGTCGAACGGTTGGTCAACTTTTCATCTACGTGTTTCTACGTGCGTCGCAACAGAGATGTACACAGAAAATGTACACAGTGTCAGATGTTGAGCTTGTGGTTCTAGCAGCTGGATTTTTGTCATCTGGGCCAGGAAACATTGAAGCCCCTTTCCTGTTTTCATTATCCTGATTATTGTTTCATGGTGTTGGAGTGACCTTTTCCGTGCTGCGGACTGCCTGAGAAAATATTCGCCTCTGCAATACTTTCTGATGGGGGCTGTTTACCCTAGTTTTGATATCACCCATTGACATCGTATGCGGGGAAACCCTTTTCATGCACTCTTCTGTTTTGTCAGCACGTATTGTTTAAAAGACCCCTGATGTCATGGCTCTTTATGCCACGACTGTTGACTTTACCTCCAAACATACAGTAGATGTGTCAACCCAGACATGACCCATTTGTAATAGAAAAACAGAGCAGTGGAATTTTTGGCTGGGCTCTCCCAGAACATGGAACAAGGCAAACAATATTTGGCTGCCATTTTGAAATGTAATGCCGAGGTGCCTAATTGGGGTACGTGCTTTTACAAATCTGGACAGTTTTACACAGAGCATACGATGAGGACATAAGTGGTATACAGCTTATCTTATCTTAACACTTGAGGCAGGCCCTGTGGAAAAAAACAGCAGGCAGCTGGTTGACCAGTTCAGACCAGCACCATACATAACACGGTTTGACCAGCTCAAGCTATGCTTTGAAACAAATGGTAGCTGGCAAATTCAAGCTGGTCACAGCGGGATCATACTCCAGGAGATATAACTGATAGCGTAGCCTGGTTGGGGCTGTATACAAAAACCCAGACATTGAGGCCAGTGATTATGCTCTCAGTGTGGGCTATGCCAAAGCCAGTTCCCTGCTTGACCATGCTGAAGTCAGCGCATACCCAGCTTGACATGGTTTGACCAGCTCAAGCTATGTTTTGAAACTGCCGGGTTGACCAGCTACCAGCTCAGACGCGACCGGCACTAGCTGGCTGACCAGCTCATACCCAGTTAGACCAGTTTATGACCAGCTTATGATCAGCTTATGACCATCTTATGGCCAGTTTATGACCAGTTTATGACCAGTTTATGACCAGCTTATGATCAGCTTATGACCATCTTATGACCAGTTTATGACCAGCTGGCGAAGCTGGCATAGCAGGAGTTTAAAGCAGGGGGGCTTCAGCAGTGCCCAGGAGAAACCAGAGACCATCCTGCGGTTGAACGGTTCTTTATATACAAATCATGCCGGAACAAGAGACACCTCCCTTAATGGACTTGCCTCCCCTCTATGTAATATTTTCCAGCGTTTGAAATGAAACTGGCGTCGTTTCTGAAGTCGAGTATTTTGGCTCTGCCCGGTGCCAGCTTTTCGGTGCGGCGCAGATGGGCACAAAGTCTGACACGAGTCTCCAAACGTGGAGGCTCTTACGTAAGACCCGCGTCATCCTGTTTCCAGATTCATCCCTCGCTCGCTCGCACAGACGCTAGTGATGGAGCACAAAATGGCCAAAGTTAAATTGCGCCTTTTTTTCCCCCCCTTCGCATTTATGTTTGGGAAACCGAAAGATGCCGACAGCCCATTGGGGTCGAGAAGAATTTCTGTGACTTAAATCTACCGATATCAAGGGGACCTACATTACAGCACACTACATTGTATGTAGCAGACGCTTTTATTCAAAGCGACGTACAGAAAAGTGCACACCAGGGTCATGGAACCAACTACAGAACGGGTCGGATAAGGTACAATTCACACGGGATCGGCTGGACAGCCGTGAACATGAGTCCAGTGCACATGATAAATAGGCCAAGTCTGTAAGTAATAAGGTCAGGAACTACAGTACCGAGGCAAATACAAATCCTGCAGTTCTTGATTAAAGTACAAAACATAACAAGGGGCTTGAGATTTTTGACAAGTGGAATAACAAGTGAGAATAGCCTGGGGCACACCTGCAGTGGAGTCATGGTACAGTACAGTCTGAAGAGGTCAGTCCTACAGTACCAGTCAAAAGTTTGGACACCCATTGCCTTTTTCTGCTCTTTCCTATTAATGTGAATCAAAGTACAGTGGTCAAAGTACAGATTCTCAGCTTTTATTAAAGGATATTTTTGGTTTCACCATGTAGTAATTAAGAACCGAACATACAGTACCAGTCAAAAGTTTGGAAACAGCTTGCCCTTTTCTGGCTTTTTTGACGGATGTTTTATTTATTTTATTTATGAATCAAACAATTCATATGTGGTGAAAGTGCAGATTCTCAGCTTTTATTAAGTCATGTTTTTATACATTTTGATTTCACCATGTAATAATTACAGTACTTTTTATACATAGCCCTGCATCGCAATGTTTGAGACAAATTAACATAATGTCAAATTAAATAGTCATGTTTCGTATTTGGTTGCATATTATTTGCATACCATGATGTCTATCACCTATGAATGTCATCAGAGTCTGGACATCATATTTTCAGGTTGTTGCACAGGTGAGGGGGGGGGGGGCTACATATAAAGAGTGCTGTAATTATTACATGGTGAAATCTAAATGTATAAAAACATGACTTCATAAAAGCTGAGAATCTGCACTTTCACCACACATGAATTGTTTGATTACAATGAATAAAATAAATAAAACATTCATCAAAAAAGCCAGAAAAAAAGGGCAAACTGTGTCCAAACCTTCGACCGGTACTGTATGACTCCCAGACCGGCGTGGTTAAGATCGCCAGGCCAGAAGACGAGAGGAGATGACGAGAGACACGAACATCAAGACGAGGACCGTAAAGTCGCCGCCGTACAGAGATCAAGCCCAGAGGCTTCTGGGATAAAGCCTCCTGCTCTCAGAACACCCCCTGAAGGTACTCGGGCGGGCCTGCAGCGTAGTGGTTAAGGTAAATGACTGGGACACACAAGGTCGGTGGTTCTAATCCCGGTGTAGCCACAATAAGATCCGCACAGCCGTTGGGCCCTTGAGCAAGGCCCTTAACCCTGAATTGCTCCAGGGGAGGATTGTCTACCCTGCTTAGTCTAATCAACTGTACGTCGCTCTGGATAAGAGCGTCTGCCAAATGCCAATAATGTGATGTAATGTAATGTACTCATGAGAGACTGCAGTGCAGGGACTCCCATCGGGGTCAAAGATACTCCTTTCGCCCATTCAATACACAGTGAGGTCTGGACAGTGTTGCCATTTCTGTTCTTTCAGGCTCTGCGCTCCAGGACATTGGATTTGAAATGAAACAGTGAAAACGAGGTTAAAGTGCAGACTGTCACCTTTAGTTTGACGGCATTTACATCCATATTGGGCGATCCGTGTAATCTGTTCAAAATAACAGAAACTGTATCACTGTACATGGCTGGACGCCCCTATTTGCAGCCACTGCATAACAGACATTTAGCTTTCTGACACTTCTATCCAAAGTCACTTACAGTTGAATAGACTAAGCAGAATGTGGGGTTAAGGGCCTTTCTCAAGGGCCCAACAGTTGTGCGGATCTTATTGTGGCTACACCGGGGCTCAAACCACCAACCGTCCAAGTCACACTCAAGCACCTCAGCCACTAGGCTACATGCTGCTGCACGAGAGGGAAAGTAACCCCAAAACACATCGCAGCCCAAGCTGCTCAGTGAAAACGCCGACCGGGACACAGATGAGCTTTCTCTTGAGCAGGTGATGAAAAATAAAACACAGCAGTGTCCAAATAATATCAAAAATGAACTGAAATCTGTTCATTGCGCTTTACTGTATTTCAAACCAACTGGGTGGTCTTTCGCGTCAGCGGCAGTGAAACCGGACCTACAACCGGGTCGCACATTCCCGCAGAACCTGAGGCAATGCGGCTGTTCCCTACTGTAAATTCAGGCCCTACAGGGCCCTTTACTGCAGCGTTACTGCGTTACGTCAAAAGCAAGCCATGCAAATCTTCCTATAGGTGAAATCTGCTAAACAGTTCTGCAGTGAAATCTAAATCATGCCCAGGGAGCCACAGAGGTTTCTGGCAAAACCTGTCTGTTCGCAGCGGATCAGCCAGGGGGAACGATATTAGGTCTAACTGTAAAGTGCGCTGCTTTAGCCATTAACCGATTTTTTGCAACGGTAGTGTTATGTCAGGTTTAATTTCCCCCTGAAGACTCGGTCTGCAGCCACAGACCGAACGCCACCGTCACAGACCCGGCACGCTGATGTCAACACAATCTGCAGCTCTTCAGGTTTTGGTTCAGACCCCGGTCATTTGAGGGCAGAGGCTTCGGGTAAATATTTCAGCTTCATCATCATTTAGTCCCGTACGAACAAATAACGGCTTGTACTTATTCCGCAGCCTGTTTACACCGAAATGTAAATTGTAGTCTTTGTCGCGCCATTGCCTCTGTTTAGCCGACCCCAGAAATGCATATCATGGTTAAAATTGCTTTATAAATCAGTTATAATCACAAGTCTCATTTCATGTTATAACTACTTATATAAATGTTATACATTATATGTTATAACAAGCAATGGGAGAGTTCATTGTTTGGTTATGCATGAGAACTTGATATAATTTGCACCTTTTCTATCATAGCGTGAGAGCCACAGTTTTAGCTATCACTGCCATTATATCTTAGCTCTCCTCTCATTCTCCTCGCCCGTTATCAAGGCCTTCCCTCAACCACATTGATATACTGCAGTAGAATCAAACTATCAAACATCTTTCCAAGCTTGTTTGACCGAGCATTACATTACAGCTATTTACCTGACACTTTTATCCAAAGTTACTAACAGTTGACTAGACTAAGCAGGGGCCAATCCTCCGCCCAGAGCAATGTGAAGTTAAGGGCCCAACAGCTGCACTGATCTTACTGCGGCTACTCTGGGGCTTAAACCACCAACCCTTCTGGTCCCAGTCAAGCACCTTAGCCCCTAGGCCAGAGGTGTCCAATCTTATCCTAAAAGGGCCGGCGTGGGTGCAGGCTTTTGTTTTAACCCAGCAGTAACACACCTGATAATACTAATGAACTAATCGTGGTCTTTAATCGAGGTCTTTAATCAAGAATCAGACACCGGCCCTTTCTGGATAAGATTGGACACCCCTGCCCTAAGCTATAGGCTGGCCCAGTCAAGCACCTTAGCCTCTAGGCCAGTGGTCTCCAACCCTGGTCCTGGAGAGCTACTGGGTCTGCTGGTCTTCGTTCTTACCCTGCAATTAACTGTAATCAACTACTCTAATTTAATTAATTAACTCACCTCACCTGGTTACCTGGGTCTCAACAGGTGCTGATTTTAAGGTGAAAACAAAAACCAGCAGACCCAGTAGCTCTCCAGGACCAGGGTTGGAGACCCCTGCTCTAGGCTATAAGCTGGCCCAGTCAAGCACCTTAGCTGCTAGGCTATAGGCTAGCCCAGTCAAGCACCTTAGCCACTAGGCTATAGGCTGGCCCAGTGTAGCACCTTAGCCACTAGGCTATAAGCTGGCCCAGTCAAGCACCTTAGCCTCCTCACTTTCCTCTCTAGTGGCAACTACACTTTGCTCTGGTACCTGCGCTAAACAGTCCAATTCACTCCCCACCCTCAACCATTCACAAGGAATCACCATCACAACTCAACACAAGGTCATGTCCTGGTCACAGAGTTCAGCTACAGACATTTATAATGCACAGGGCAAACAGAGCAGGCTGATCTAATGACCAGGGTAATCCATACAGAATCCTTTGATTACCATAGAGGGGCTTGCCTGAGCAAGGATGGGTGGTTTCTGGGGAAACGTGTGTTTGTTTCTTGACTGTTTACAAAGTGATTAAATCTGGAAGTCTTTGTCCAACACAAGTCTATTTGGCAAACATAGCTGGTGGCCTTGTTTCAATCAGTTTGAATATCCTGAATCATCCTTGTTTAGTAGAGAAGCAGTCAATTTTATGACTCAGGATGATGTGGACCAGTAGGCTGTATCAAAGGTAGACAACCAACCGCATCAACAGCACGGCAGCATCACATTATTATTTTTCCCTGACTAAAGTTGACCATGGGGTAATTGCAAACCACCATAGTGTTTTTTGCTCAAGCAAAACCCACTAGAAACCACATTAGTTAGACTCCTCTAGATGTCTGTGGCCGTAATGCACGGTTTATGTGCATTCTTTGGGAGTGACAAAAGTGCCACTTCCCTCCCTGTTTGGTGATAGCGTAATTGCATCCTCATTAGTCGACGCCTAAAGAGACGAGAAAGCCATTCTCAATATGTCTGCACAGCCACACGGCCAATGTGCCATGTGTGATTTATAATGGCTTTATCTGGTCAGCAGCCAGTTCAATGACGGCTGCAGTTGCACCAAAAGGTAGTCGATTGCCGGGACACTAAAGCGATCAAACACATGTTTTCAACGGGAGCCTGTCATTTAAAAGGCAATTAAAATGACTGGTTATTCCTGAAAAGCGCACCAATTCCGTACAGCTGGTGCTTAAATGACGCGTGTGTCCATTCCGTCTGCTATCTGCTTCGCTAAGCAGCTTTACAGTGCTTTCCAGGTCTGGGCTAAGCGGCCAAAACGCCAGTGACACTTCATATTTCAATGCATTGGGAATTAAACTTTTCAAATAAAATATTAGCGGAATTGGTTTGCGCGAATGCACAAGCACATTTGTCCGAATAGCCTACGTAAAAACTACTTTAAGACTATTGTCAGCCGGCAGTTTGGTATTTTTATTCACGATAATAGTTTCATTTATTTTATTCCAGCAGATTAGCGCTGATGACAACTCTTCATATTAGTGATAGGTACAGGTCAAATCAACCATGTAGACAACGATCAAACAGTGCAAGTTTTAAAATAATAAACGTGACATACCTCTCTTAACCTGCGCTTCAGCGGGAAGATGGCAGTACCACAGGACGAGATGTATACCAAGGGACCACAGCGAGAGTCTGCCGGTAAAAGCGTAGCGATGATGAATGGGGCAGTAAAACTTAGTTGCGGTCCCGTTACAGGGATCTTTGGCATAAAGAAAAGTAGGGTAGTAGTACTCACCGGGAATTCATCTTCGATTATCGATGTAAATTCCTCGTAAAAGTTCTCTCGCTCATATGTGCTTACGGTGAAGGAGTTGGAGCCCACACTAACGTTACCTCTCAGTCACTCAGAATCTTCTTCTCCTTCAGTCCTCCCTCCCTCTCTCTCTCTCGCCCCCCCCCCCCCTCTCTCTCTCTCTCTCTCTCTCTTCCTCTCTCTCTTCCTCTCTCTCTCCCTCTTAGCTGCCTGCAGTTCCAAATGGAACAAAGGCAGCCTCAGTCCTTTACTGCCTCGACCGCTCCTCAATGAAACCCGACTCCCCGTATTGCCTCGGTGGACCACCGCTTCAAACTTCTTGCACTGCCCTCCCCAGCTAACTATATCGTAATCGTAACCCCCGCAAATTGTGCACCGTAGCCCCCCCTCCCATTAGATTAGTGATATCTTACTTTTCCCTTAAAAGAAAGTCTGGCCTCGAGCGCCAAAACGATCCAACCACAAAGCTGCACGGTAATTCATTGCAAGAAAAAAAGATGATTTTATTGGTTATTTCTTCACCAATTTGCACAATATCATAACAATGAAGTCATATATTGCAAATGGTTAAATGTAGGTTAGTCTGTTCACATACAGGCGAATTACTGAATCACGCATGCACGACTACCTACTGTCAGTGTCATGCAAGCTTCCATCAAATTATATCGTACCAGGTTTACCATTTGTATCTATTAATATATAGTATATTAATAGTAGCAATGTTCTTGTGCTATTTCCTATCCCTGCTCTCAGATAAACTATACATTTGAAGATTGAATAATCTTTTAGTATTCTGTCAGTGACAATTAAATGCACCTCTTCGTTACTGCCCCCATATTAGGTATTTAAAAACAGAATTCCAACTGTTACTCATGCTGACCTAATACCAAATATATCCCCAAAATGTTGCAGATGGTGAGATGATTCTGAAAGCTGTAAAATCTGGAGAATATTTATGACTGGGTTTCAGAAGTGTCGTCCTGACTACATTGGGTGCAGGATATTTCAAGACAGACCAGGGGGGGTATTTCACGAAGCTGTATTACTGAGTTAGCTTGATAACTGCACTGAGTAAAACTCAGAACAGCTCTTTTCATTTAAGTCCGTGTTCCAGATACGGGAGGGTTCCGGGGTTTTACTCGGTGCAGTTATCCAGCTAACTCCATATTCCTGCTTCTTGAAATATGCCTCAGCACTGTTGTAAAATAACAGAGGCAGGCCCACTACTTGCAGTGCCTGGAAAATGTCAGTTATCGCTTCCTGTCTCCAGTCATTTTCTTTGTGTGAGGAATTCTATTCTCACTGGCCACATTCAGCTGTGCCTGGCACCATTCAACTTGGTGATTTTACATTTTCTTCAATATTTCCGCAGGTAAATCTGGCCCCGGGGAGCAAACGGTATCCCTTACATGGCAGTTGCAGCACAGAATTGTTTATGAATTTCAGGGGGGTAAGGGTTCAGGAATTTGTCTTGAAAATGTAATTGATAAACAAACAGAACCAGATAACACGATACTACTACAAATTTAGGTAAGACTTTATTTGAAGGCTCCTACATAAGAGCTATATAACTCCTTCATAAGCACTACATAGCGCATACATAAGCATAAGTGTTCATAAGCACTTATAAATAGGCACCATAAATAGGCATATGGTGTGTTATGTTAACATTGATGCAGCTAGTTACAGTGACTTACAAGTGTTGTTTGCCAATAAAATTGATTGAAATATTGCTGCATTCCCAACCAACGGATGGGCTTGCTATTAGGTCATTAATTGGGTATATGAATACTTCAATAAACATTCCTACTAGAGTGAGTATTCACATTGCCCCTTTTCAAATAAACAACACCATATGCCCTTTCTCTGTTTACCATCTTCAAACCAAAAACACACCCATATTAAATGGAATTCACTGAGTACAACTGTTAAGAATCTCCTTCTGGTCTTTATAAAGCTGAATAAACGTGTGTGTCTTATACATAGCACTTTCTATGGGTTTGTTTCATTACATTCATACACTTGTGGCAACTCTTCTTATCGGTGAAATATTTATGCCTACACTGAAGAACTGCAGTTTAATATTCTGTACCTTTTCAATTGCTTTAGCATACTTTTCTTCAAAGAAATGGAAGGAAACAAAATCCTAAGAAAACTGCCTGATTCCAAATTTAATAAATAAAACGGCTACTTCCATAACCTTTGGTTTGCCAATTTTAAGATTGGATGTGATGAAGCCAAACCAAAATACACTCACTGCTCTCCAAAAACGACTACAATGTATTTATCAGTGCTGCCTCCACACCAGAACAGTCCTCTCATTTTGGGGGTGGGTCTATCCCAACAGCAGGATTCCTTTTGACCCTGGTTGCAACACAGTAGCTAGAAATTAACAAAGTTTTGTGAAAAAAACCTTGCACAAGCCTTCATAATCAGGCTAAAGGGAAAAAGTTAGGTGCTGAAGGCAGGGATGAGGACATCAATGACTAAATGGTTGGCATTATATATAGCGCCTTTATCCAAAGCGCTGTACAATTCATGCTTCTCATTCACCCATTCATACACACACTCACACACCAACGGCGATTGGCTGCCATGCAAGGCGCCGACCAGCTCGTCAAGAGCATTTGGGGGTTAGGTGTCTTGCTCAGGGACACTTCGACACAGCCCGGGCGGGGGATCGAACCGGCAACCCTCCGACTGCCAGACGACTGCTCTCACCGCCTGAGCCAATGAGACGACTGCTCTTACCGCCTGAGCCAATGAGACGACTGCTCTTACCGCCTGAGCCAATGAGACGACTGCTCTTACTGCCTGAGCCATGTCGGCCCTGACTACGCAAGGACATAACTGTGGACTTTCTAAAAAAAAAACATCAACCATTACTGTGAACGGCCAGCTTGGAACATCTCAGGAGGGAGACGAGAATACTGCCCAAGAAGAGGATGGCAAATGTGTGAAATTCTTGTGTGAACAAAGACATTCCATATCAGGGGTAACCGACCCTGTTCCTGGAGATATACCATCCTGTAGGCTTTCACTCCAAACCTCCTCCAACAGCTACAGATGAGTTCCGCTACTAATTCGTAGAATCAGGTGTGCCAAATTAGAGTTGAAATATAAACCTTTCCAGGAATGGTTAGTGATGTTACTGCACAGGTAAATGGTGTTTCCGATCCCCCTTAGATACAGTACTTGGCCTTGCTCCGCGGTCAACAGAATGTGTGTTATTCGACTTTCAGCATTCAGACATTCATGTTGTTTGGCCCATCCCTCAAACACACTACCAGTTATCAGGAGACGCGACCTTAGCTGACGGGACCTAGATGACCTTTCTGACACAACTCCATTGCACAAGGCCAATATGTGAACACACAGGGCCATAAGCATTCCACTGCTCTGGTTGTGTTTTTTTGGGTGATAAGAGAGCAGAGATGTCTGTCCTCCTTAAGCTAGGAAGGACATTTCTGAACACTTGCCAATCACCAATGATTATGTGCATGTTGGAACTCCCCAGTGGATGATTCTTGAGGGTTTGTCTCATTAACAGAGGTCGACCCTCTCTCCAGTAGGCTACTGTAGAAACACAAGAGCAATTGACACTAAACCCTGGTGCAAAATCCAGGCCAATGCAAATCAAAACATGTCCAGCTGGGAGCTGGTTTGAACTGGTCAACCAGCAACCAGCTCTTTCAAAACCTAGATTTTTTTTTTTTTTTTTTACAATGCAATGGCCAACAGAATGATTACTAAGATATTGATGTGGTGACTGTGTTTCCAGTCCAGACGGGAGTTTCCAGGATAATATTGAGTAAGCAAGGCCAGGGCAATGCTGGTCCACTGTGGGTCAAATCTGACACAGGGTATTATGTCTCACTAGACTTGTTTCCAACAGGGAGGACAACCATCCAGTAAAATCACATTACACCATATCAAGTGCCAGCCACTACACCTCAATGACAGAAATCCCCCAAAGCTTTATGAACAAACTGTTCCTCAGTCAGCCAGTCACTCTAGGATAAATAATGATAAAATAACTTGTTATTTAGCTGATGCTTTTATCCAAAGCGACTTATGGTTGATTAGACTAGGCAGGGGCCAATCCCCCCCGGAGCAATGTGGGGATAAGGGCCTCACTCAAGGGCCCAACAGCTGCATGGTAAATATTGAGGCTATACTGGGGCTTTAACCGCCAACCTTCCAGGTCCCAGTCATGTACCTTAGCCAGTAGGCTACATGCTGCTCCCAAACTGAGAACGTCTAGGTCTCAAACTTTGAGCATTTGTGTGCTGCCCGCTCTCCCTGACTGTACCGGCGTCTGAGGGCACGGCTCACCCCTCCGAGGCAGGATGGGAGAAGTGAGGACGCATGAAGGAATGCTTTGAAACCTCCACAAACCACTCGAGCGACGATTATGAAAGGGGTCTAAGTCTCGGCGTGGAAGCTGTGCTGCGCGTGATGCGTAGCGGTGCCCAGTCACAGTGTGTACGCCCATCGAGGATGTGTCGCGACAGGGACGTGTGTCGTGACAGGGAAGTGTGTCGTGATAGAGAAGTGTGTCGTGACAGAGAAGTGTGTCGAGACAGAGAAGTGTGTCGTGACAGAGAAGTGTGTCATGACAGGGAAGTGTGTCCTGGCTGAGGCCTGGTATGCTGACTTTTTGACATTTATTTTTATTTTTATTTTTATATTTATTTCCGATTTTTCCTTTTTTCTCCCAATTTGGTAGCCAATTGTACCTTATCTGATCCGATCAGTGTTAGCTGGGGGATACACCGCCCACACCCCGTCCCTGGGCGGCCCGAAGGAGAGCGACACGCCCTCTCCAAGCCGTCTCGTCTCGTGCTCGTGACCGCGATTCCGAGGCGCCCGGGGGGGGCTGTTGTGCGCGGCGATCAGCCAGTCCCTCCCTCTGGAGCAAAGCCAGTCCCTCCCTCTGGAGCAAAGAGAGCCAATGCTGCCGCTCCATGAGAGCGGTCCAAATTTGGCTTTTTGGCAGGACCGGGAATCAAACCCCGGTCCTCGGTGTGCATCTGCAACAAACCGCAACCGCAAGTTAGCCTGTTGCACCACCGCGGCTACATATGTCGCCTTCTGGGTTGATACTGAGCCAACACTTTTAGCCTCTTCCCAGCAAATGTAAAATGTCCTCACAATGCTACTGGAATGTCTCGTCGATGTTATTGCATTGTCAACACATGGTAGCTGCAACATTGTGGAAACCTTTTGTCTCTGCTGGGTTGTGGCTTGTGCAGATGTGGTGTTTCTCTTTGTCTTGTTGGTATGTTTCGGAGATCCCGAACCCAAACACCTTTCAAGCGTTGCATAGCCAAGGCGACGAGACTTGTTGAATAAAAAACAGGAAACATGACCAATGCCAGTGTTTCCTCTTTGTTCCCCATACAGAACACCTCAAGGAAGCCTTCCAGAGCTTGGACTAACGCTGGTGCCAGTTCTAAAGCATCTCTTCCCATGTCATTGTTCAATCGCTGACCAGGGAGGCAAGTAGACGAGAGGAATGTGGCCCTGGAGGCTGCTGAAACGTGAAGTTCATGACCTGGAAATTTAAGTCACAAGTGAAACAGACAAGACAAGGTGGCCTGAGGGAACTTTCCACTTCTAAAGTTAATAATGGTTTTGTATGAGAGACATAATCAATGTTAAGGGAGCACCGATACATACAGTATATCTGCAATATCCAGTTAAGTCCATAACTGTTTGGATACAATTTCTGTTCTTTTGGCTCTATACCTACGCACATCAGAATTTAAATTAGGTTAAAGTGTAGAGTGTCGCCTTAAATTTGATGGTATTTCCATCCATATCAAGCAATCCGTGCAGGACCTTTTTTATACATAGTCCCCCCCACCATTTTAGCGGATTAGAAGTAATTGGACAGTTATCTTCTCAGATGCTACACAGATCATCCGGTATGGATGTCAATAAAACCCTCAAATTAAAGGTGACAGGCACTTTAAGTTAAGTTCATTGTCTCAATTCAAATCTAATGTGCTGGAGTACAGAGCCAAAACGACAGAAATTGTACCACTGTACAATTATGGACCTCAATCTATATATAATAAGTATATAAATGACTGTCTTTAATCATTTAACCACAGGCCTACAACATTCAAAGAGATACTATACATGAACCATGAAGAAATCAACCAATCTGAGTGAAATATATCTTTCTTCAGGCCAATATGCAAGTGATGGATTACATTTGTTGGCCAACCGTATTTTTTCAAGCAATAAATGCCAACTATAAGAGAGAAACAGAGATTCATGGGAATTCGATCTTCAAACATCTGGGATTCTCAAGAATAATCAACTTCCAGTGAGTTTTAGTATCACACCGGACCCAATCCAATGACATAAACATACTAATTCAAAACAGTCTTCCCCAGAAAGGCCCCGAAAAACTGCACTCTGATCACAAAATAATTGATACCATAAACATTTGCATTTGACTGAATCCTGTGATTATCACAGAAAAAAAATCATTTTGAAATTCACACTCTCACACAGTTTTGTAATCAGAATTATAACCAGTCAAAACAAATGCAATATCCTAAGGAGACTTCAGGCTTTTTCTCCAAAAAATCAATGAATCACCATGGCAACCTGTGTTTTTTCCCCCCAAACACACAAACAAGAAGAATAGCAGGAATTGTGGGATAGAGGAGGTGGGCGGTGAAACTGGGACTGATTAAAGCTGTGGTTGAATCCAAGGCCTTGCATTAGTCAGCATACTCCATAGCATTGCCCTGGGAAACCTGCTGGCTCGCACAGAATCTATCCATCACAATTAAGTGAATTGGGTTGTGAAATATTAAACCTCCATAACATACTTAGGCAACATGTCACAAGGGCCGCATCACCGGACAGTAGCTGAACTAGAAATAATATCATCGGACAAATAAACGTTGTCCTCCCAAAAATTCCTCATTCTACAGAAACTATTTGCCATCCCAGCCCTTCACAGCAACTGTGCAGGGGAGGGTAGAGTCAAGGAGTGATTCTGTGTATACTCTCCCATGCAAAGCCTCTTCTGGGGTATATCACTGACATGTAAGCCGGGTGTAACGACACTGGTAATGGGGGGTGCGGAGAACAGAGTATCTGACGCCTGGGCGAATGACCAGCTGTACATCCACAAAGAGGAGTCCATCAGCTGTACATTTATGGGCCGCTACTGGTCGAGGTAGAGCCTTTTCTGGGGTATATCGCTGACATGTAAGGGGTGTGAGGAAGCTGGTAATCGGGAGAACAGCGTAGCTCGCTTCTGGGCGAATGACCAGCTGTACATCCATCCAGTCGGTCAGCTGTAGTTTTATGGGCCTCTATTGGTCGAAGTAGAGGCTTTTCTGGGGTATATCACTGACATGTAAGGGGTGTGAGGATGCTGGTAATCAGGAGAACAGTGTAGCTCGCTTCTGGGCGAATGACCAGCTGTACATCCACAAAGAGGAGTCCATCAGCTGTACTTTTATGGACCGCTACTGGTCGAGGTAGAGCCTTTTCTGGGGTATATCGCTGACATGTAAGGGGTGTGAGGATGCTGGTAATTGGGAGAACAGCGTAGCTCGCTTCTGGGCGAATGACCAGCTGTACATCCATCCAGTCGGTCGGCTGTCCTTTTATGCGCCGCTACTGGTCGGGGTGCTGGCGCAGGTCCAGCGGCACGGAGGAATCCGCGGGGAAGGCCGCCTTCGTGTGTGTCCTGCGGAGCAGTGCATGCTGGGGTGAGCCTAAGCAGAGAAATCCTATGAGAGAGAGAAATCCTCCTCGCTAGACAAGCCCCGCAGCGCACAGAGAGGTCCGCGGGTTCTCCGCTTGCCTCATCCGTCTCTCTCATCTCCCGGGAGTCACAGTGAAAGAGCCTCGTATCTGCGCCCTGAGCAGGCTCTCATATTCTGGCTGTTTGACTCGTAAGGACACCTTGTTTTAGTTAAAGGAATAAGAAAAAAAAAAAAAAAAAGAAAGAAAAATAGGAGAGAAATTCAAAGGTCATATTTCAACAAGGCAGCGCACGTTGACGCTGGAATAATAAATTCTCCGGCGCGGGAGGAGGAACGGAGAGACCCCCAGAAGCTGGGAGTGTTTGCGCTAATTGCGACTCCTCCGCTCGTTCCTCCGACGACCTTTTTCCTGACACGTCGGACACGTTGGACACGTTGACGGTGCGAGAGACAGGCTGGAATGCGAGGGCTCGCAGCAAGGGCACCGAAGCGCCTTCAGACGCGTTTCACGCCGCAGACGCGCCCAGCTCAGCGCCTGGAGCGGCTAGCAGACCGCACGCAGCTGCTTCTCACAACCCGCCTCTGGCTACACAAACAAGATCGGTTTTTGGTATTTGTTTATCATTTTTGCTTTCTTGATGAAGGACAGGGGGCTACAAAGAAAGATAACACTTTACAGTTGCCGTTGTTTAGTTAGCTGGCACTTACAGAGTTATTGCAGACTTACAGTTGATTAGACTAAGCAGGGGGCAATCCCCCCTGGAGCAATGTGGGGTTAAGGGCCTTGCTCAAGGGCCCAACAGCGGCACTGATCTTATAGAGGGCTATACTGGGGCTTGAACCACCAACCTTCCAGGTACTAGTCATGTACCTTAGCCACTTTATTTGAAGGCTCTTACATATGAGCTCCTTCATAAGCACTGTTATGTCAAGATTGAGGCAGCAAGTGACATAACAAGCGAACTTGTCGGTCGTTGACATAAGCCCTTATGAATGCTTATGCCGTTTTTATGAATGTGCTATGTGGTGCTTATGAAGCAGTTAGATACTGAAAATCAAGGAGAGAAGAAGGAACAGAAAATAAAGCTTGGCCCTCAGCAGACGCTCCCAGCCCTTGGTGTGCCTGTTTAGCGAGGCCGCCGTGTGTAATGGGGGTTTGAGAGAGTGCCGCGTTATCACAGCGCCCTGGAGACAAACCGACAAGTAAACATAGAGGAGTGGTGTGAGGAGACGGAGAACAGAGCCAAGCAAAGGGCTGTGCCGACACGTAGCTGACCGTGAGATTAAGGGCCCTTTCCTCCTCCAGACCCCGTCCACCCGCAGACGGTCTACGCACAGAAATATCGCTCTTCGCCATATCACCCTGTTATACCATGTTAAATATTCGATGCATTTTAAATCAAAAGGTCCTTCGTCGAAAACGTCGTTATCTGCCGCGTAGTTGCGATTAGTGCACAGCTGAAAACGGTTAATGCCGCGACGGACAGAGCCAAATATTTTTTTGGGAGCCATTGTTTGCAGACGTCTTGATTCGGTGGCTGAAAAAAGAATTTATGGATTCGGTCTGTGCGCAGATTGGCTCCTTTCCACGTGCTCCTGATAAAGAGAGAGAGAGAGAGACATGAGCAGCAAGCAGCAGGGCAGCTAAGGGCGGCCCATTTCAAAGTGTGGTCCTATCGTAGGTAGGACAGAACCAAGCCCTGCTAAAAACAAAATTGCTCAAGATTGGTTTGAAACAGTCGGTTGACCAGTTCCGACCAGCTCCCAGTACAAGCTACAGTATGTTTCCAAACAGCTGGTTGCTGGTTGTGCTAATAAATAAACCAGCTCAGGCATGCTACCACCACTAGCCGGTTGACCAGCTGATACCCAGCTAGACCAGCTTGTGACCATCTTGAACCAACTCAATTCAAGCTGGTCAAGCTGGCACAGCTGGATTTTACAGCAGGGTGGTCTTACAGAACCCAGACCAGGAAGATGGGAAGGTGGGGGGGGTATAGCCCCGTATGGAGGGGGGGGGGCTTTGTTTAAACAGTGTGTTCCCTCCTCCGCTTCCCAAGTGCAGAGAGAGGGAAGCAGAGAACCCCCCTGTCCTGTTTACATCTTTCAACAAGCCGAGCCAAGTCACTCGACACTGCAAAAACAAGTAGGCTTGTCTTATATTTAAGATAAAAATCTTATATTAAGGCCCAGTTTCATGGACATAGGTTAAGCTAAATTGAGGACTAAATGTCCGCTTAACTTGGCCCTATGTGATATGTTTTTTCTAAATACGACAAAAAGATTGCCTTTCACTCAGTTCAAGATTTGTCCATGGGGTGAGACAATTTCACCTGACAAGCAAAAGACCTTTGCAGTGCACCAAGGTGTGCGTACCGTAAGATCAGAAGTCACGCCACCGCCCCTCTTTTGGGTCAGATACGTGTAGTCACGATACGGTGCCTAATATTAGCTGTGGCTTCTCTCTCGTGTCGTCCTGCCAGCATTACGAGCATGGAAAGGCAAGCATCACCGTTCTACAACCACGAAACCATGGCAACAAGCAAGCAAACGATTTAGCTACTACTAAAGAGCGAGCATTGTACGCAGCTGTGTGTGTGTCTCTAAACGCCACGCCTCTGCCACAAAGCCAGGATCCGTACATTCATGAGATATGATTACACTTCCCTGCCGAGCCTGTGGTTCTGGATTAAACTCATCACCCTAATCGTGAAATGAATTACTTTCCTGTCCCTGCTTCAGGCAGACTGGTTAATTTAAGCAAAGCTCTCTCTCTCTCTCTCTCTCACACATTAGGCAAACGAGTAGCATATGCCACACTTTTAAGCAAACAAATGACATCACCCTTAATTGAGCGTTGCTTTCAAACGTTCCCTGGCATTTTTATTGGCCGACGAAACTACTTGAGGCTGCTTAGTCGCGTGGGCGACGTTTCTTGACTGAAGAGAGAGGAAGGGGGGGGGGGGGGGAGAGAAGGAAGGGGGGGAGGGGGGGTTGCTAGGGGGCTTTCCAGACCAAATTTAGGTGCATTTTGTTTCGAACCGACCTGGAAAAAAAAGCCCTGCATCTGGCCAGAGGTGCAGCCTTAGGAGGATTACTGACGCAGTGAGCCCTGAGTCACAGGAAGTGGGACGAGTGGGGGCCAAATACTGTTCATTCATCCTTCTGCGTGGCGTTCGCCGACACGCTGCTCAGGTTCGAGAAGGAAGGGCCCGACCGAGCCAGCGCCGCCACACGCAAACGTCCACAGGGGGCAGCCTGTCGGCGGCTGGTACATGGTGCTCGACTGGGACCCAGTAGGTTGGCGCTTCCACAAGAAGATCAGCGCAGCTGTTGGGCCGTTGAGCAAGGCCCTTAACCCCACATTGCTCCAGGGGAGGATTGGTGCCTGCTTAGTCTTATCAACTGTGAGTCACCTTGGATAAAAGCTTCAGCTAATGTAATATATTGAAACGGGCTCTCTTTCCCCAGGACCCAGACTCAAGTCAAAAGTTTGGTTCCTCCTTCTTCAGTACGACACAAATGTTATTTATATACAGTATATACGCAAACCTTCAGGCCATCTGACGGCCATGTTGCTGCACAATTTCAAACATTCTCGTTGATTGGCAGACCTCATGATGACCTCCAAAATGGCTGCCTTTAACGGTCCTGTAAAATCATTAAGTGTGCACCGTTAACTCTGTGAAAAGGTCAACCTATTTAAACATGGTTTATGGACTGTATTATATGCGCTGATGCTGATTAACATTTGTCCCTCCTGCAAGAGTAAAAGAAAACAGCTGGTGAATATTTCGGTAATATTTCCATGAGTGAGGCTGAACTTTCCTTCTCTGGGACCAGTGCCAATATGAGGGTTGAAGCTTAAACCTCACAAATTTGGGACAAAATGTTCCGGTATGCTCGTAGAACAATTTGCTGTTGTTTGTTATTATTATTTATTGTTACTATCCTATTCCCATCCACTTTCTTATTACTATTATTTTGGGATTTAGGATTGTAATTGCATATTTAATAGCTTTAGGTTATTAGTTCTATGACAGCATTCATGAATCTTATTGGTAATATGGTTTTAGGTTGGCACAGAACCATATTATTATGGTGCTTTGTCAAACTTTCAATCTTTAGCCCTTTATGAAGACTCACTGGTCTGGGAGAGGAATGAGCCTGGTCTGTTAGTCACATAAGCCTGGTGGATGTGTTATCTTTCATTGTAAGTCATTGGGGGTAACAGCATCTTCAACATGGATGCAAGGCAAACTAATGTAGCTACAGGTACACACAATGCTGTACTCAAGCATCACTGAAGGTCTATGGGTAAATGTGTGTAAATGTGTATGTTTAGCATAGCAGGCCCAAGAACAGCCTGCCAAGAACATACTGTATCTGAAGAGACCATGAAGGTTTATTCATCAACAAACTGAAATGCACCTCTGTCCAAATTTGCTAAGCTATGCTGGTATTCCTAACATCGTACACATAACACACAGACTTACACATTACACCTTACACACAGACACACACACACACACACACACACACATGCATACGCAAACACAAAAACGCAATATTCCAGCACTTGTCAGCTTTATGAGTTGAGGCTATTCCCATTTGAGACCGAATCCACCTCACTTTTAGACAGTTCGGCTTGAAAACATGAATAACGTCCTTGTTCTTGATTAATGTTCCTCATGTTCCATAGTCTTCCAAATCCCAGAAAAGGAACAAGTTCCAATCCCAACGCCCAACTGCACAATCAAACATTGTGTGAAAGTTTAAAAGTGGGCTTAAGCTTGAAATGCCGTCTTCTACAAAAACTGCTGCGAGACATTTGATTTGATCTATGAGAGGGTTTCTTTCAACAAACAGCATATGTACCCCGCAGTCTTATTCAATGTTGGCCAAAGTTTATTGGTTTGGCTGTCCTAAGAAGCCAGAATATAAATCAGTGTTATAGTCTGCGCTTGAGCTTTTCCTAAATACCTACATTATCAAATATCTTCCACAATCAATTGCAGGGAAAGTTGACCAAGTGTATTCCAAGGAGACTTAACGGTTGTTATTTGAAATCATAGATGTTCAAACAAGTGGCAGAAAGGGAAGTGGCTTTTTAAGCCATGACCACACTGCAATGATGTTGATTTACCAGGCTAAACAAAGAATTTTGCTACATGAAGTCTAGGAAATGTTCAACCATTTTACAGTGCTGGATTATCCCGGGGTATCTTGGGAGAATAGAGGGAAAAGCAGGAGCTAGAAATCCATCAAACAGACACGAAAGGCAAATCATCAGATTCTTCGCTTTTTCCATTTTCTGTTGGAAAACTGGCCTCTCTTTCACATTCATATGACATAAAGAACTAGCTATAACCATAAATAAAATCACACTACTGTAAAAACCTCCGTTGCCAACCGCCCCCTTCCTTCTGTGTAATTTACACATTGGTTCGGGGATCCTTTTCCACGGACCTCACCGAAGAGTAAAAACGATACCACCCAGAGCCTTTCCTGGATTACCGCCAGGCACAGATTTATAATGATTCACATACAGCGTGTGTACAGAACGCATATGCGACCAAACATTAACATTCCGCTGCTGAGAACATTACATAGATCCGGTGGCGAGAACTACCCCCGCAGCCACAGATTAGCACCGCGCCTGAGTCGGCAGATTTTCGGTTCTGAGTCTAGCCCTGACACTAATCGTAACGGACATGTCAGTACCTCCCTTTAAGTTCTGGGAGACGTAGTTAATGTTTGGACCAGACTCGCCACCCTGACGTACTGCTGACTTACAGGAACATAACGTAGAGGTTTCAGTGGGGTCAGACAGGGTCACAGAGTACCAGCGGGGGGGACACAAGCGGTCGTGTCAGGTCACGAATTACGCGGAGGCTGCCGATCTTTCAGATGTGATTTATGCTCCTGAATTCCAGACACCTGAGACGGAACGTCGTGTGGGATTTTACAAGGCGATTGAGGATTTTTGCCCGTTTTTACTAGATATGCCTGAAATGAAACACCTCTTTGTCACTATAGTGAGGGACCATACAGCACATTGATAAATGTTTTTTTAAAGAACAAATTACGCATCTTTTTTTGGGCAAAATATTCATTCGCTGGGAGAATCAATCATCAATAAATCAGCAGCTTAGAGCAGTATAAATGCATTTTTCATTCTGCAGGAAAATAAATAAATTTCTCCAGCTGTACCAGCTGAAAACACAATGCCCCCCCCCCCCCCCCACACACACACACACACACATACACACACACATTCACACACACACACACACACACAAAATCTCCCAAAACTTCTCCTGCAAAAATCCTTCTCCATTTCCCAGAGGCAGCAACAGGAACACACACATACACACAAATGTCACACACATGCGCGCACACACACTCAAATGTCACACACACACACACACACACACACTGTACATGTGTGCTTTCTCTCTCCCTCTTTCACATGCACACACACAGATGCTTGCACACGAACACACACATACATGCGCAAATTCTGTGTCTCACACACACATACACACACGCCCACAAACACATTTTATAATGGAGTGTCGAGACTGATGCAATCAGGAGGCCAGAGAGAGGGCTAAAACATCTCTCTCCCTCTCTCTCTCCCCCCTCTCTCTTTTACTCACTCACTCTCTCCCCCCTCTCTCTTACTCTCTCCCTTGCTCTCTCCCCTCTCCGTCACTCCTCCCCTCTCTCTATCTTTCTCTCCCTCTCCTCCCTCTCTCTCTCACTCCCCCCTCTCCCCCCCTCTCTCTTACTCTCTCCCTTGCTCTCTCCCCCCTCCGTCACTCCTCCCCTCTCTCTATCTTTCTCTCCCTCTCTCTTACGCTCTCCCTTGCTCTCTCCCCTCTCTATCACTCCTCCCCTCTCTCTCTATCTCCCTCTCTCTCAGAGGGACTGTGTTCTGGCACTGACCCAGGCCGGGAGCGATGCGCTGGATCAGGGCTGCAGCAGCTGATGTGGCAGCAGAGAGGGACAGTACAGAGAGCCTCAGCCTGCAGCCGCTAGGACTGGGCCGTCTTCACTGGTGCTTCCATCACATTACATTACATTACATTATCGGCATTTGGCAGACGCTCTTATCCAGAGCGACGTACGGTTGATTAGACTTAAGCAGGAGACAATCCTCCCCTGGGGCAAAGCAGGGTTAAGGGCCTTTGCTCAAGGGCCCAACGGCTGTGCGGATCTTATTGTTGGCTACACCGGGATTAGAACCACCGACCTTGTGTGTGCCAGTAATTTACCTTAACCACTACGCTACAGGCCACCCTTTCCTGGGTAATACTTCATTTGAAGGCTCCTACAGCGCTATCGTTCAATGTTCACATTGTTACAGTTATGTTATAGTTATAGTTCTTGGTGTGGACAGGCCTTAAGACCCAGATTTGGGAGGGTTCCTGGTTTTACTCAGTGCAGGTATCCGGCCGACCCAGTATTCCTGCTGCGTGATACAGGCCCTAGAGGTTGTCTCAGACTATTCTCTGGAATAAAGGCAAATGTAGGAAATGGCAACACCTCATTTGAAGGCTCCTAAGTATGTGCAATATATTGCACTATAACGCTCCTACGTAAATGCAACATGTTCATAAGCATGACATAAGCACATTCGTAAGCACTACATAAGCATTCTTAAGTGCTTCGCAAATTCTGAAAACAATCGGTCTGAAAGTGAACCCAACAATATAGCTTGTTACCACTTTCATAGTTGCGGTGTGGGCTCTACCAAACAACATATTTATAGTTTTCGTTATAGTTATCGTTCTTGGTGTGGACCGACCTTGACTCGGTGCAGTTACCCGGTGCAGTTATCCAGCAGAGTTATCCAGGGCGGCTATCCAGTGCAGTTATCCAGTGCAGTTATCCAGTGCAGTTGTTCAGCTACCTCAGCAATCTTACTTTGTGACACAGGCCCTGGGTCAGTTCTGGGAGTTGATTTGAGCTTTGTGAGGAATGCCTGATGTCTTTCTCAAAGAATCCCACCTCTGTTTCTGACAGCAGCTGCTAAAAGGATCTCTAGCACTCACTGCTAAATTAACGCAACAGACTTTATTCCAACGGCACTAATAATTTATGGCCCAGAGGAGGTCAGAGAGGTAGCAGAACTTCTGTACGGTATTTACTTTGGACCTGCTCTGCAACAATTTCATGAATTCATTTATTTTCGTAACATAAACTACATGCCAAACTTAGAGGGGAGATAAAAGTCAGAAACGGCATTGTTGATCATTTAAGGGAATGCTTTAAAAATATTTTTTCCATAAATTTTGTTGACACCCTCACTGATGGTTACTTAAAGGATATACAACACACCAAAACTGTATGTGGATACAAAAGAAAAAATAATTATTCATATTGGAATTTAATAACAATTCTAGTTTAAATATTTCACAATTAATATGCACTAATATTGCAGTAAAACCTAAACACAATCAACCTAACACCTAACATCTCCCAACACAGGGAATTTGTATCACTTCTGTTGCTTAATCAATTATACACTTACACACTTAGGTATTTTACTTTATTATTATTATTATCTTATTTTCAGGTGGTTCCAATTGTTAGTTGCACTGATGTGACATCTGTTCTGTTCTGTTATGGATTATGCTACAATAAAATAAAACAAAAAAAAAAATGTTTTGACTGCGTTGATAGACAATGAAAAGTGATTTCGTTGAAATTCATAGCCTGAATTTATACGGGGTCAGGTCCAATGCTCTTGTTACTGTGGCATTTTAGCTTACGGTCAGTATGTCAAAATCTGCAAGTCTGATTCTGCCCTCGCGCTGGTTTACAGTAAACACTGTCTGCATTGACGCCCTGGAGGAGAGTCCACGTAATGTGACTCGTGAAGAATGCCCTTTGTGGGATTCTCGCGGCAGTGCCTCGAGATAAACTGAATCTGGGAGTGTGTTGGGCCGGTGCAGGGGTGTAGCCATGCTAAATGTGGTGTGCAGTGCACTGCCACAATGAATCTCATTGGACTGACATCTTAAGTTTGACTGAATGACTTGACATGCATGCATTTGAAATGCTATGTGGTGTCTTGCCTTGTCTTCATAAACCACAATGAAAACAATCTCAACCACCACTATTTTAATTAATACACGTGATTTTCAGCACATTGCCAAAGTGAATCTCATTGGACTTGTCATCTAACAAGAGTTTGAAGTTTCCCTGCATCATACATGACTCTACATGTATGCATTTCAAGTACAGTATGGGTTGCCTGCCTCTTACTGACTTTATTATTTTCATTGTCAGTAAGTCATACTTTTGTTATGTTGTATTTTGTGTACATATCTGTGTGTGTGTGTGTGTGTGTGTGCCTGTGCTTGTGTGTCCGTGTGTGTGCCTGTCTGTGTGTCTGTGTGTGTGCGTTTGACCAACATTGTCAGTGCAGAGACATTCTATAAACATTAAACATTTTTGCTTAGTCATGTTCCGTGCCTCAGCAGTAGAAACGGCGGCTCTGGGAATGCAACTAAACCCAGCCGTGAAAAACAAAAAACAAAAAACCTGCAGCCAGTACAAGACCCACGCCTTCTCCGGGGATTCCTGGATGACTCCTGGAGCAGAGGAAAGTGGGCTCGGGCCCCCGCTGAACCCGGCTGAGTCCGTGTGTGTGTGTGTGTGTGTGTGTGAGCAGGGACTGCAATGCTGGGGTCGCCATGGCAACAGAGACAAATGACTTCTTCTCTCCCCGGCGACCGGCGCAGCAGAAACTCATCCCGCTCCATTACGGCACAGGGGAAGGGCTTGGGAAAAAACGGGGAAAATCTGGAAAACATTTGTGTCGCGCTGGAGGAAGGAGGAACCAGATTCCATTTTGACTGGCTCCTTCTGTTATAATACAGCAGAGGCTACAGTTTGTGGGATAAATGAGAGTCTGTTTCAGTGTATTACATTACAGTTATTTAGCCCAGGCGTTTATCCAAAGTGACTTCCAGTTGATGAGACTGAGCAGGGGGAACAATCCCCCCCCCCTGGAGCAATGCGGGGTTAAGGGCCTTGCTCAAGGGCCCAATGGCAGCTGCGCTGATCTCATTGTGGCTACACCGGACCACTGAACCACCAACCTTCCAGGTCCTAGTCAGGTACATTAGCCACTAGGCCACATGCCAATATGACGTGCAACTCCCAACTCGTCTCAACGTTAAAGCATTCTCAAACATACTCAGATGCATGATGATTTTGGCTCTCATTTCTCGGCGTCACAAATTCTGTCAGCCCTCGGAGTTTCCCAGGGACCGCTAATGTATTGCAACAAGTGCATCTGAGGCCGTTATTGAGCTAACACGACCACAGAATCCCCTCCTCCCGTTTCCACGGAGGCGACCCAGACTGGGGCCGTTTGACACGCAGCGTGTATGGTTCGCGTTATTAAAAAAAGCCCTCCGTGGAGACTTTCCCGTGACAGTTTTGGCGAACGTAGATGCATATACGTACACATACACATACACGCAAGCGGGCGAACAGGAACGCGGCGAGTCACACGCGCGCTGTCACACTGGAACACGAGACGCGCACAATCCCATCCCTCTTGCACAAGAACCTCCCTGGCTAATTGTTTTCACCGCGGTTGCTGTTCTGCGTTGTTTAATGGGATCTGCGCGAGCCAAATTGAGACACAAATGCCTCGTATGCGCGAAACTCACCCGGCCAATAAATCTGATTCTGAACAGATTCTGACTCTGGATGGAGTTGTCATCGGGTCATGACGTCAGCAGCATTGACACCCATATTCCCATGACTCATCAAGAGGGGCCATTTCGTGTTTGTGTAAATAAAATACTATAAATTACAGTGATTATAACGCACTTGGGTATTCAAGCCCTCTGGTTAAATATGCATTTGGGGGTTTTTTTTTTTTTCAGTGTGACAATGAATACCAGATTTACATAACTGCGTAGCTCATACAATAGCTCGCATTTCATCTGGGCATTCAAAAAAATATCCTAATGCGTTCCGTGATCCGAAAATCATAATAGCTCAGTACAGTGCGAAAGATGAGACTTGACAAGTGTAGCAGAGGTACGGACTCTCTCTCTCTCCGGAGCTGACAGGCCGAAGAATGGGACCCGATAAGCTCCAATGAGATATCCAACCCCCCCCAAGGGCCTAAGCCGCACATTTATTTGGAAAGAATTCAAAAGATTTTAAGACGCACGCTGAAGCGCCAATCCCGCGAAAGACGGCAGGAAGTGTCCACCTGACTGTGTCCAATCGAGAGGCCTCTTTTCAAAAATGGCAGTTTATATTTCAGCTGAGTGGAGTTCCTTGTTTACACCCCCAACGTCCTTGCTCTTACAATCATGTAATTGCAGTAAAGAAAAACGTCTAAAGACAGGTACTCCATCAGTACGAAACACTTTCATATTACGTTTGCCATCAATTTGACCCCATTCAGTGTTTGACATCCCTTTAAAAACCTTTTTTTTTTTTTATCATGATACTGTATGATTTTTCTAATTTTTTAATTTGGTGGGATTAAATAGTAAACATGCAGTAAACTAAGTCATGTACCGACTTTGCATGCAAAGGCGTTGTGTGGGGTTACTTCCAACCCCTCTGTAACTGTAGAAATTGTAAGAAAATATACCATTTTATTTATTTTTATTTCTGATTAGTCAGAAATATGATTCTGGCGGGTGTCAAACTTTCACTCACCTCAGGCTCTAAAATGAGATGTTTCTCACAGATTTTTCATATTTAGGGACACAAGGCAAGTAATTTGGGAAACAATGGGAAGGTGACACACAGTCATTTTGTGCCTATTTAAACCATCTGGATCAATTTGACCCAAAACATAAAAGCTGTCATGAAATCCTAACATAGTATGAGGGTTCAATTAAGAAATAGTTTATCACATGTTCCACAAGGAGTCTGAAAGGGCCTTAGGAGGCATCACATTATCCAGTCATTCCTACGGATAATCTGCAGCATCTCAAGGCAGGAGGATTCCCCATAATCCTGGAGCTCCTATATGCTATACTGCCGAAGATCAGGAAGACTAGGAATGGCATTCCTAAACTAACCCTCTTCAAGCCGGACGAAAATGTTTTGTAGCAACAGATGGAGGAGCGTAATCACTGTTCCCTGAGGGCCAGCTTCTGATTGTGAGTAAAGCTTAGAGTGTCCTTGCAGCGTAAACTCATTTCAACAAAACCAGAACTTATGTGAACTACACAGTGAACTCAGGTCCCGTGGCCATAGACGAGGAAGCATTTCACTTCAAGAACACACAAAATGAGTTTTCCTTTCAGACTGCAATGAGCTACAGTCCCTAGCGATCATTTACTTCACCAGTCTGCTCTTAAGGCTCTTAAAAGGATCTGCCAGTTTATTATTTCAGGATTAACTGACATTATCCAATCACTGAGTGTAGCAACCATGCTTTTATGGGGTGATAAAATCCTACCCAAAGTTCAGGTCAGAGAAATTCCAGACACTGGCAACTCATCTGACATAGTCACCGACCGTAAAGACCATTGCATTCAGTTTGCACATATATTAATTGAATGTATTACACAGGATTACAGATACACGGTGGGCTAGGCCAGCACTGCGCGGTATGCACGTTTGCCCTGGAAAAACGAGCGGAGCGAATGCGTAGTAAATTGATTTCTAAGTGACTCGTGCCCCCGGACTCTTGAAGGAGGACCCCCCCCTGAGCACGTGAAACAACAGAAGAAGACCTGTGGCTGCCGTCAGGGGTTCTCTCACCCTCGGGGGAACAATTAAAGGGCTTGAGTGGAGCCTGCAGTAGACAAACAGACCCCCCCCCCCCCCCTCTCCTGCCCCCCCCAACCCCGCAGGTCACACCCCATCCCCATCTTTGTTCACAGCCAAAAGCTAGTGGGGGTCCGGCCCGGGAAGGTGGGGGGGGGGCAGGCACCATTTATAAAAGCAGCAACGGGGGAGGAGGGCAAACAAGCTGACATAAACTAAATGCGTGGATGAAAGCAAGTTCCTGTCGCGCATATGTTTGTGTGTGTGTGCGAGTGGCGACTGTGTGTGTGTGTGTGTGTGTATGTATGGGTGCAGTGTGTGTGTGTGTGTGTGTGTGATTGTGTACATGTACATGGGTGTGTGTGTGTGTGTGATTGTGTGCATGTACATGGGTGTGTGTGTGTGTGTGTGTGTGTGTACATGGGTGTGTGTGTGTGTGTGAGTGTGATTGTGTGCATGTACATGGGTGTGTGTGTGTGTGAGTGTGATTGTGTGCATGTACAGGGGGTGTGTGTGTGTGAGTGTGATTGTGTGCATGTACAGGGGGTGTGTGTGTGTGTGTGTGTGTGTGTGTGTGTGAGTGTGATTGTGTGCATGTACATGGGGGGTGTGTGTGTGTGTGTGATTGTGTGCATGTACAGGGGGTGTGTGTGTGTGTGTGTGTGTGTATGTGTGTGTGTGTGTGTGTGTGTGTGTGTGTGTACACGTGTCTGCTCACATGTGTGTGCGTGTGCATGTGTCTGTGAGCATGCACCCTTGTGTGTTTGTGTCTGAGAGTGTATGTGTGTGTGCGTGTGTCTGCATGCGTGTATGTATGTGTGTGTGTGTGTCTGTACACATGTGTGTGTGCACACTCACTCTGGGTGCTGAGTCCTGCGCTTCCATAGTTTTTGATGTGGTAGGGGACACAGACACAGTCCGTAATATGAGTCGTCCATGCCAGAGAGTGAGAGGGAATTTATTACAGTTTTCCAGTAAAAAGACCGGCTACATTCAGCCATTATAAACACAGGGAACATGCTGTAGGTAACTCACCTACATGTCTAGACAGTTACGCGCTCCTATAGAAAAACAGTGACCGCATCCCAATTAAAACTCAGCCCTGTTGCAATGCTAGAGATATGAGATAAGCCTTTTGAAGTACTGACTAAGTTATATGTCACAATTTGGTATAATACACTATTGTATTAATTTGAACCATCTGGATGTGGTCTCACTTCATTCTGTGAATTTAAACAGCTGTTGTTTTGTGAAGTCATCTTGCTCTCTGGAGCATATTTTTTTATCATTTATTTCCATTTATTTATTTTTTTGTACTTTGAACGTGAATAAAAAGCAGTCAACGTTCAACTTTTACTGTTCCCTGTATGCAATTCTAAAATGTAGCCAATGTCAAAATGATTTGTACAAAAGTGACTAGAATATGTAATAATACAAAAAGTTTGAAACAATTCGATTAATAAATAAATAAATACATAAAGGCAGAAATAGTGTCATAGCGTTCTTTGTTGAAAAGCTTGGACATAATGAAAAACATTTTTGGCTTGGTGTGGGTGCAGGTCGTTGTTTTACATCTTATCCAGAGCGACGCACAGTTGATTAGCCCAACGGCTGCGCGGAAGTTATTGCGGCTACACCGGGGATCGAACCACCGACCTGGTGTGTCCCAGTCATTTACCTCAATCGCTACGCTACAGACCGCCCTGCACTGTTAGCCCAGTTTTAGCCCCGCAGTATGACACATGATTCAACTAATTAACTAATCAGGGCCTTCAATCAATCAAGACCGTGATCATTAGAATCAGGTGCCGTAGTGCTGGGCTGAAACAAAAACCTGCACCCACACAAGTCTTTTTGAGATAAGACTGGACCCCCCTGTGTTCCCCTCAGGGGGGAATGGGAGGGTGATCGGGCTGATGACAGAGTACAGACAGGAAAGAGCTGTACCACTGGGCGCCTGGTAGGCCTTTGCAGGTCATATGAAAAGCAATCTTAAGCCAGAGAAATGAGCAGAGGCCAGTTATGGGAATTCAAGATGTTCAACATGATTTGACCTTCTCAAACCTCTAAAGTGATGTTATGGACCAGGGATACTCAACCTTACCCAGAAACGTAAGTCAAACCTGGTGTAAAGCTATGACCAGCTTGACATACCGGCTGTTTCAAAACATAGCTTGAGCTGGTCAAACCATGTTGAGTGTGGAGGTGGTCTGAACTGGTCAGCCAGCTACCAGCTGTTTCAAAACCTTTTCACCAGGGAATAACTCCATGGAATGGAACGTTTCTGAAATACTTTGTTCCTCCCTTGGTTTGGTTCCAGCGGGCTTCTTCGGACCAGTGCCCGTGAGAACCGATCAGGATGAGGGCATTACACAATAACTATGCAGCTTTTCTCCTCGACTGAAATCTGGCTGTTTTCTGCCGGTGACGCCAAAGGGCCTGTAGGTCTTTCTTTATCAAAGGGAGAGAAATCAAACATTGACTCAAGAGTTCGGTCTCCTCCTTCTTTTTAATACAGCACCACAGGCAAAGGTAAATTGCAGTTTACAGTTTTGGAGAGGAGCAGCGGAGTGTATGCAGGTGGTCTTTCCATTTGGCCGCTTTCAAGATGGAAAAGCACTTCAGCCGAGCGCTCGCCGAAACATTAACGCTCGCAATATTTCCGTCTCTCAACTGAAATATTTCTCTGTAAACTTCTAACAGTCTCTCCTAAGGACCAGACACTGATTTGGCCAGCGTAAACTCCCTCAGACTCGGAGGAAACGTGAATATTTTTGCATAACTTACCCTTTCGTGAGACCTTTCTACGAGAAACGCTGTCGTGTCTGAACAATACGGCTACAACTGGCGGTTGGAGCTCAATGACCTCATAAATGCTTTGTTTTTTCCTGTTTACTTTTTGTTAGGTTTTACTGTTTGTGGTTGTTGGCAATTAAAACCATTTTTTTTATTTTTTTTTTGGAAAAGTAGGAAATAACTAATCCCACAAGGTCAGCTAAAGATAGCAATCACGCCGTTTTGAGATTCCCAGAACAGATGCTGGATAAACGGAGAGCAAATGGACGTTCCAAGGACATCAAGACTGACATTATATGGGAGCAGGTCAAGGACAGGAAGTATCTAACGCTGGTGCTTCCCAGTTTTCATACAATGTGAATTACCCTTTGCCCACGCCCATATTTAATGACAAGAACGTTTCTTTGAATTCAAAAAGGCTTTTCCAGCAATGGAGGTAGTGTATAATGGGATAAAATACAGTTGATGGACAACCCGAGGAACCGTGGAAGCCTCTTGCTCTTTTGCTATTTCAAGAGCCATAATGAACCAACTGGATCTGTGCCAGCGAACATTAGTGTGATGACACAGGCCGAAGATTAGTCTGTGAACATGTATAGGCATCTGAAAGGAAGGGAAATGACTCAAGACTCAAGGGGGGGAGGGGGGTTGGTCTGCACTGTAAATGCAATCACGCGTGAATCCTCAAACTAAATTCACCATACAGAGCCTGCATAATGTACCTAATGAAAGCCAGTCCAGGTCCATCGTTGATATCTCTCTGTCTGCTCATAATTGTAGAGAGAAAATTAGTAATTACCGCTGGCCCATAGCATGGGCAAGACAAAACAAAAAACAGATTAGAGCAACTGGACTCGTCTTGAGTTGAGACTAGAACTCAATTCAGGATTTGCCAAGAGAAAATCTATCATTTCTGCTGCCCTAATTGTAATTACAATTGATCTAATTTGGTATTTAGCTTTTATCCGAAGCAACTTACAGTTGGTTAGACTAAGCAGGGGACAATCCCCCCTGGGGAAATATGGGGCTGAGAGCCTTGCTCTACAGCAGTGCAGATCTTATCGTGGCTACACTTGAACCACCAACCTGCCAGGTCCCAGTCGTATAGCCTTAGCCACTAGGCTACAGGCTGCCAATAAGCACTGTATATGCAAGACGAAACAAAAACCCCGCAAAGAAAGTGTCATGCGTTGCAACCTTCCACAGGTGAACAGCAGGCAGGACTTGTTGTGGTCAGTTTGGGACTAGTAAATTGAATATATATATATGCTCTCCCCAGGAGGTCCACAGCAGCTGGGCAGGAGGTAAGCACCGAGCCGGGTGTAGGGGAAAATAACTGTCGTTTTACCACCGTCTTCATCATACCCAAGGGGCCCACGCAACATGATGAATGGTGGTTTAGTGACATTTAGGTAACATTAGCACAGCCATTATAAATGACGGTAAATCATTACACACTATACCTGTCTCTGGTTTGTTTGTGTCTGCGCACTGATGCATGTCCTGTGTAACTCAGTACTGAATGTGTGTGTGTGTGTGTGTGAGTGAGTGAGAGAGAGAGTGTGTGTGAGTGAGAGTGAAAGAGAGCGAGAGTGTGTGAGAGTGTGTGTATATCTGTGAGAGAGTGTGTGTGTGCGTGTGTGTGTGTGTGTGTGTGTGAGTGAGAGTGAAAGAGAGCGAGAGTGTGTGAGAGCGTGTGTATCTGTGAGAGTGTGTGTGCATGCGTGTGCATGTGTGTGTGTGTGTGTGTGTGTGAGAGAGAGAGTGTGTTTGTATGTGTGTGTGTGCGAGAGAGAGAGAGCGAGAGAGAGTGTGTGTATATGTGTGTGTGTGAGACAGAGAATGTGTGTGTGTATGTGTGTGTGAATGTGTGTGAGAGAGACAGAGTTTGTATGTGTATGCATGTGTGAGAGAGAGAGAAAGAGAGAGAGTGTGTGTAGGTGTGTGTGTGTGTGCAGGCGGTCCCGAAGGACCGACAGTCCCTTCTGTACATGAAACGGAAGAAATCCTCTGAGGGTCATCCTCAAAAGGGCAAACCAAGTCGAAATATGAAATATGACACGTTTTATGAGACAGTTAGTACTTGTGAGGATGATTGAGTGTAATGAACCTAGGAGTCAAGAGCGTCTTCCTTTAGCTGAATCTTTTCTCCTTAAAGTATGATAAGTGGTTATTTCCCAAAAATGTAAGCTTTTCTCATTATGTCTTGTTATGATGATTAGAAAAAAAAACTATATGACAGCATCGTGCTTTGATACTTGAGTTCTGCTTTGAGAATTGATGTTTTCCATATGGCATGGGACAAATACATAAAATACGGAAAGCTTCTGGTCCGACCACAGAAGCCATAACAGGACGTTATGACATTTAAAAAAAAAAAAAACATGAGGTTAGCATGTTCCCAACACAGGCATTTCAAATACGCATCTAAACGAAACAAGGGTGATATAGCTGGTGGAATTTCACCGTTTCCATCAGATGCGCTAATATTTCTCTCTCTTTTTTTTTTTTTTACAAGCACGTAGTGTGTTTTATTTCCTTAGCTACATCAATGCTAATAAAACTGTCTGGTCTCGTCACAGCGGACGTGTTGGCCAGCGCAGCGGGTTTAACGCGATGTTCTTCGGGGCTCTTGGAGACGGTGGGAGATATCGGTTGCAAGAGTTACGTCACGGCACCACCTGTAACAAAGGTGCGCCCTCAGGTTACAGAAGAGAAACGGCTCCGCCGCAGACTGCATTCCTAGCGCAGACAGTATTTCACGAAAACTGGGCCGTCCTTTTTTTTCCCCCAGCTAGAATGTGCGGGTATTTATGAGTGAGGAATCGGATGTCACAGCGGTAAACTGCTAACGCAGAATTATTCCAGTGAATAAAATAATTACACATATGAATACTGTTCATGTGGGGAATGGTATTAAGTTCTGAATAATAGCTTGTATTGTGAATGAAAACCAGTGAACCTGTTATTGTCCCGCATAAAAATGATCACATAACAGAGAAAAAAAAAAGTAAATTGCATGTCTATCTTGAAGAGAATTGGATTTTTTCAGGTTTTTTTTGTATTTACAGTTGATTAGACTAAGCAGGGGCCAAACCCCCCTGGAGCAATGTGGGGTTAAGGGCCTTGCTCAAGGGCCCAACGGCTGTGTGGATCTTACCGTGGCTACACCAGGGCTTGAACCACCAACCTTCCGCGTCACAGACATGAACCTTAGCCACTAGGCTACAGGCCGCCCTAAGACCTCATGATCTCTACAGAGGAACACCCCGGGCAGCACATACTGCATTACACACTGTTCTGAAGAATTCCTTCAGAAGAATTTCTAGGCTAAAAGCAGAGTTTCTGCTATGGCAATCGTTCTCTGTATTCATGATTCGGAAGCTGGGAGGCCAAGAAATGACTGGCTGTGGGTTGGCACGGTTACCACAAGGGAGAGATAAAAATGAAAACAAAGTGACTGTAAACGGCTGGAAGATCAAGAATCCAAAGTGAAAAATTGTCACCAAATGTCTTCCAGCCTGGAACAACAGGCAGGGTTCTGTAGAAAATTATGTGAACAGTATTTGTTGCCAAATGTTATTCGGTTGAAATTCAACGTAGGTACAATGCAGCCTGTTAAGTGTCAGTGTGCCGTGTTTCATCTTGACTGCTTCTGTGAAATCCAGGGTACTTAAAAATATTTTGGAATTTATGACTGGAAACGTGAACCGGACAATGTCAAGGTCAGCATCAGGGCGGTTGTCCGACGGGCGTGGAGCTGTTCTCCGGAATTACAATAGAATGAAAACTTCCCAGGAAGAAGACGGAATAAATGCCTGCCATTAAAGGATGTATCTGTACTGAAGGCCAACATAGTGAATCAGCACTGTCCTTCACGCACCTCTTGCAAAAATCTCTAATTTTCCAGAGACATTTCACTTCTTGGCACTGATAAGTGGCCTGTAATGTAATGTACCATAATTCTGCTCTTCAAAAAAGACCTTAGTTCCTTCAGGCATTTCCATACTCTCAGCAATAAAGCTATGAAAAGTGCCTAAGAAGGTAGAAATGCTTGTCATTTGGGCAGTACCCTATAGGTACATAGAATTGTACACCTAGCCAGCAATATACTAATTTGTACCTTTTTTACTGCTACTACTACTACTACTATTACTACTAATCTGCACCCAAAGAGAACACGACTACTTGCAGGCTACATTCGGGAAATCTGATCCATGAAGAACCTTGAAGTGTACCTCCGCTGTCTCTTTACTTCTGAGAGAGCAGTCTGCCCGCGCAGGAATGACCTCAGGGTCACCTTTAATCCCGGATGGACGTTCAGTGTGAAGTTATGAAAATGTCCTGCAGTATTAAATGTCGTTCACTTAAGGAAGGGGCGGCCCCCCGTAGCTACCCAGTGCTGGAACGCCTGGTGTTCTCTGACCTGGCCCGGGTCACTCGACACCCGTGTAATCCGGCCCATCTTAATGACCGCGTGTCCGTCCCTGTTGGGTGGCTCTCGCACAAATGAATGGCCACAAAAGTGACATTTGCATTACAATTCCTGTTCTCCGGTGGTATTGACTACCTCTCCTGGTGCTTCTTCTTTGCACAACAATTGGCCGGCTAATGGCGAGGAGCATCGCTTTAAGGGAATCTTATAGAGCAGCGTATATTTCAGAACATTTGTAGAAACATAACTTTTCAGTTCCGAAGACCCCCCCCCAAACTTTTATACAATTTTTCTCATCAATCAATGACAGAAGGAAGGTTCTTGTTGAAATGATTGTGTCAAATCAACATGTCCATTAAAGTTTTGCCACGCTGAATATTAATGCAAACCTTTCAGCATGCTAGCAAACGTTATCGAGCAGTGTTTTGGCTTGTTCTCACGAAATGAAGTGGAACCAGAGCTAGAGTTTTACGATAGCCACGTTCGAAGTGTCTTGTGACGTATGTATTGCCTCTGGTTAGCTCCATTGATCCAATGAGCCATAAAATGCTTTTCACACTGTTTGAAGGGGTGTGAGCCACACAGCATGAAATTAAAACCATGACTTTCACCGCAAGAGGTTATTATATTTGATTATTTCCATGCAGGAATTTCATAAAATACAGAGCCATGGCTTCGGCAAGAATGACACTGGTACATTGTCACAAACATTTGATTGCTGTTACCTCAGGCATACTGACTGTAGTATATGCTACATCAAATGCACATCCTAACATAACATAACATGACATGACATGACATGACAACCGGCCATTCAGCCCAGCAATGCTCACCTTTTCCTACCACTAAAGTGTACCTACTGCTTAGTTTGCCTAACAGCTAGATAGTATTGAGCGCCGTACCAAGCCTGGTCTTAAACCCCCCGTGTTTCTGCCTCCACTACGTGCACTGGTAAGCTATTCCACACAGTGACCACTCTCTGTGTGAAAAAATACTTCCCATTATCTGTGCGGGAGTTCCATTTATATACCCTCATGTTTTGCTAACCAAACTCACCCTGAGGAACCAACTGCGGTTCACTTTTGTTAATCCCTGTAATGAATTTAAAAGCCTGGCTATTAAATTAATTAAAGGGATTCATTAAGAAAATGTGGCATTGTTTTCATTTGGGGATGAGGGCCCTTCCAGTTGGGAAGTAGGACAATAAAACGAGGACATTCATCGAACAAGAATCTGAGAACAGAAATGCAAACATATGCCGGGTTAATGACGAGCCGACTGGGAAGATTGGCAGAAGAAGAAAAGAAAAGACGCTCACGTCACTTTCCGCGAAGCGCCCCAGAACGGCGTTTAAAAAAACCTTCAAACGCCGGCGGCTTGCAAAGTCAGCGTGTCGGGGACTGGAACGCGTGTGGGTGCTTGGCAATACTGAGGCTGGGAACTTGTCATGGCACACCAAGGAAACATGAATATTTAAGGTATGGTACAGGGCGAGGAGCAGAAGATACCGTCTTAGGGAAGAGACCTTAAAACAAGGTCCTGATCACTATAGGGTGGCCTGTAGCGTAGTGGTTAAGGTAAATAACCGGGACAGGCAAAGTCGGTGGTTCTAATCCCGGTGTAGCCACAATAAGATCCGCACAGCCGTTGGGCCCTTGAGCAAGGCCCATAACCCCACATTGCTCCAGGGGAGGATTGTCTCTTGCTTAGTCTAATCAACTGTACGTCGCTCTGGATAAGAGCATCTGCCAAATGCCAATAATGTAATGTAATGTAATGTAATGTGGTCATTAACGATCCCACAACGCTCTTTGCCAAAAGAGTAGGTGTCCGGGCTAAATTCCCAACCTGGCTCTCTCAACCTGCCACCTAATCATCCCCTGATTCAATAGCCTAAAAAAAAATATTGCTCCCTCTCCACTTCAGTTGGTGGGTGGTGAGCGTTCTGGTGCAAAATGGCAGCCATGCATCACCCAGGGTGCTATGCATTGTGGTGGTTGAGGCAAGCTTCTGCTTCATCACTGTAAAGTGCTTTGAATGTGAGAAAAGCGCTATATTAATGTAATGATCTATCTATCCATTCAGGAATACACCCTGGACAGGTCGCCAGTGCCATAGCAGGGCACACACACCATTCAATCACACACTCAAAACCTACGGGCAATTTAGACTCTCCAATCAGCCTAACCTGTCTTTGTACTGTGGGAGGAAACCTGAGTACCCGGAGGAAACCCACGCAAACACGGGCAGAACATGCAAACTCCGCACAGAGAGGCCCCGGCCGACCGGGATTCGAACCCAGGACCTCCTTGCTGTGAGGCGGCAGTGCTACCCACTGCACCATCCGTGCCACCTTGAAATTAATGTACTTATTAATTATAGGCTATGTAAAATACTCATGTGCATTTTCATTGTCATAACATTTGTGTTTCATGAGTATACCAGAGGGCTAACAAATCTTTTTCAGGAGATTAAAATGAGGGCAAAAGAGGAGGGAAAGTTTCCGTAATCACACAAGCAGGTGTTTCTCACTGCGCGCAGCTAAAAGGTACTCAGAAGAGCACGGATGTTTTCTGTTGACTTAACTCAAATAACGAAGTACAGACTTGGCACATAGGCGTGAAGTTTCCGAGGTGCTATGTAGCATCTTGGCAGAGCATACGGCACTTATCTAAATGAACCACAATCTCAATGGCAAGGATGAGTCACTTCTTTATTGTTTATAACATTAAACAGCTGTTTCTACTATTTCAGCTGCAAAGCAGTTATTAGGTGTAACAGCCTACCTACACTATCTTAGGGGAATGTGATCACTCATACATCATTGCACTCTGAATTACCACTTCATTTGCTAATATAGCAACACTGTATTGTCAAACTACAGACAGCGGATCTACCCTGGGTAAATCAAGGCCTGCAAAGGATATACACTGAGTGAGCACTTTATTGGGTATTTATTAGACTTATTAAATCTTCTGCTGCTGTAGCCTATTCCACTTGGCATGCTGTGTGTTCAGAGATGCTCTTCTGCATACCACTGTTGTAATGTGTGGTTATTTGCATTACTGTCACCTTCCTGTCAGCTTCGACCTGGCTGGTCCTTCTTCGTTGACCTCTCATCAACAAGGTGTTTCCATCCGCAGAACTGCCGTTCACTGGATGTATTTTTGTTTTTTTAGTGGCACAAACAATCATGCCACGATTGAAATTACATAGTTTTTTTCCCCCCATTCTGATGGTTGATGTGAACATGAACTGAAGCTCCTGACCCACATCTGCATGGTTTTATGCACTGCACATAATCGCATGAATACGTAGGGGTACAGGTGTTCCTAATAAAGTGCTCGGTGAGTGTCCATGAGCCCAAACGGAGATTAGCACACAAGAGAAAAATGTTGTCACACAGAACGAACACAGGAGCCCAGTAAAATAGGGAAATTTGCCTGACCACATCTTCCCCGGATAGGACATAATTGCATTTAATCACAATAAATTACAACAATTAAATGCACGGCAGTAAACTTCATTGGCTTAACAACATAAATTGTGGCAGGAAAACATATTGCTCCACTGATGTGGTGGAGGATGACTCACGGGCCCCACAGACATAATACAGCTCTCAACATCCCCTCAGAAATTAACACAACACAAACCAGTGTTGACAAGGCCTTTGGGGGCGAAAAGGCATTTAGTGCATCACTCCCCAGTTATGAAGATTGAGTGGGAACGGCCGTGTAATTACCAGAAAAGGTAGCTCTCGGACGGCTCTTAAAAAACCTGCTCACTCTTCCCCCCTCAAGTGGGGTCGCGGTAACGCCGAGAGGGCATCAAGGCCCAAACAAGGAGCGACAGGGATGAGAATGTCCCGCTAAACTTCCTCAACAATTTTCACTCGTGACCAGACAAACCGCAAACTAAAAGTCCTGGCTTGGATTGCTTCTGTTGCCTTGGCGACAAAGAAAAAAAAAGAAAAAGAAAAAAAAACAACAAAGAAGAAATCAAAGGGGAATTATTTTAGAAATATTTGAGAGGAGCAAATGTGTGTCTTGTGGTAGTTAATAAATCTTGATTGTTAGGGTGGAATCTCCACCCTACAAACTCCCCCAGGGCTCTTTAGATGAAGGGTAGCTAAAAAATCTTGTTTTATCAGTTCAGGCCTAAAATGGTATGAACAGAAGGTACACTGCAGTCCCAACAAAAATGTTAGCAACTTTAAAACTTTGCCTTTGATGTGCCAGGTTCAGTATTACCATTTATAATCTGAATTACAATTTGATATTTCAAAAAAAGCAATACTGGCTAATTGCAGTGTGGTCGTAGAAAGAGAATGTATGCCATTAGGTATTCCATAAAATATTTATGTACATAGCAATAATGCATACATTTCCACCATGGATTTCCACCTATACTCATTTGATGCTATCCAGCCTACTTATGATTATTGATATGAGGAAATACAGCATTCCTACCCTATATTAGCATTAAATCATAGTGCAGCAAGGCGGAACACTGCACATATAAAATTAACCTCTTCAGGGTCGATCAACCATGAAAGATGAAATAGATATTGAGCTAAAGCAGAACTTCAAATTAAATCAAGCACTAGGACAGATACGGGTTTATCTTATAAGCTGAAACACATGAGGCCCAAATCTTTCTCCATCATCAAAATGCGGTATATAGGGTGCACTGGGCTTCCCACGGGTGGGTAGGGCGTCAGTCTGAGGGGATCGCTCCACACGAGGGGGGGGGGGGGTTATATGACGGCCCCAGGAAATTAAGTTTCCCACATTGTCTCCCAGACCGTGGCTCAGGCCTTCAGGCATGGGGAGAATCGGTGAGTCGGCTGTCTGAGTCCCCGACCTCAGATAAACCCCCACCCCCAACGGACCCATCACTTTCCCCCCCGGGGGGGGTAAACAGTGAGCTCCGAACACGCGTGGGCGCTCCTTGAGGACGCAGAGCGATGACTCACGCCGTGCAGCGGTTCACACGCGCTGTAACGGCGCTGCTGGGTCTACCTGCCAGGAGAAACGGCCTCTCCAGCTCCTCACCGCTTCAGCGAAACCCGGCTCACTGTGAAATGGATGAAGGAAGGCAGGGTAATCTAAAGCAAGGGATTAATAAGGCTAAACTGACTAAATAGCCAAGTGGTCGTTCTGGCAGATCGGGACAGGGTGATGTTATAGGAACCCCCCCTCCCAGGTCATCCCAGAATGGGAAGTGAGTCCGATCTGGGAATGAGCCCATGGGAAACTGTATACAGATGTGGGAAAGGCCCCTTTCTCCAACCAGAATTAAGGTCAGTTGGATTCAACAGGAAATAAAGGGGAAATGGAGCATATATACCGCTTTTTTACCAGCAACTAGGCCAGCACAAATTGCTTTACAATTAATTGCTCTCATTCACGCGAACGGCGAAAGGCAGTCATGCAAGGTGCCAACCAGCTCTCCAGGCGCAAGTTGAGGTTTTTTTTTTTGCTCAAGGACATTTCGACACACCCAGGGTGGGGGATTGAACCAGCAACTCTCCCAACTGCCAGATGACCACTCTAACCACCTCACCTGTGGCTGTTGCTGCTTGCTACTGCTTGCTGCAGTAAAGCAAAGATGTGATTGTTTTGGGTGACGCTGTATTGGGAGTTGGGTGTGGTACAGTACAGTAGATATTCTGGTTAGCAGGTTTCAAGCTGGGCCAGAGTAAACTGTCGTTTTTGGCCGCAATTCACGGGCGCTTCTGTGAATGTCCAAAAAAATCTTCTTTCCTGGGAAATTAAGGACCAATGAAAACATCCGTTATATAAACACGATTTACAGTTCACACAAAAGGAGGTCAAACATAAAATCCTCCTGTGATCTGTACTACATAATGCTACGTGTCTCAGTGCTGAAGTGGCAAAGCTCTTTATTACAGCATGTGGGTTTTGTGATTCTTTATCCTGCATAGCTGCTGAAATGTTGGTGTTTCCCGTTATTCGTTCTGGAATTCAATTATTTTTGAAACCTCAGGTGCGTTCAAGATCGCACACTTGAGCGAACATATTCAAAGTTTTTTCTGTTAGCCACGAACGTTAGCTAACGATTCGAAAAGGTAACTGTTAGTGTGCCGTGAACAGAAGTGGCTGCTGATGGGGAAACGCAGATACCAAACGTTTACGATTATTTGGCTGTTGTAATACACTTTAATCAACGTAACATTTGTTCTTACCTTAAAAAATAAATCAGTGATGAATCAGCTAGTTGCCATTGTTAGATATGTCACATCCATTTGTATAGGCCACCCGGAAGTATTTTAGCGACCTTTGTTTACAAACATTGTGGTTTCATCTATTCAAAATGCGTTGGTGGCGAACTAAATGTTCATTTAAAATCGTTCGACGGTAACTGTTTGCTGCAAACATAGTTCGCCGTGAACGTTCGCTGTCTTGAACGCACCTCTGAAAATGTTGATAAAAATGTAGAATGGAGTTTTTGAGAAAGATTGTCTGACTGCAAAACTTTGACTTTAACCAAATCTTTAAACCAGTAGTTCAACCACAGTCACAAAAACGTCTTCCCACAGGTAGCTATGATGACCACCAAGAGTGCAAGAGTACTGTTACCTTACCAGCCCAAACTGCAGTTTTGTTAATGCAAAGTCCACATGCTTTCACTGATTACTCAGATGTATACTTAAGGCACCATTGGGTAAAGGAATGTTCTGGTAGCTATGCAGAAACCATATACTTCTGCTTATTTGACCTATGTGCATAAAAGACAAATCCACAGTAGAAAGACATTCAGACCAGAGAGACAGAGAAAGAGAGAGCAAAAGAGAGAGAGAGAGAGATGTCATATAAAGTGGTATGTTCTTGAGAGTTATGCATCTGCTCTTTTAAAAACTTGCAATCTGCAACTAAGGTTAAAACATAAAAAAACTGTGAGTGAGAAAGAAAGACAAACAGACTGACTGACTGATTGATTGATTGAGTGACTGGCTGATTGATTGATTGATGGATTGATTGACTGTCTGGCTGATTGACTTGACTGATTGAGCAGTTTTTCAGGATCACACACCCGTGTCGTTGTATGACAGCGCTCTTTGCACTGCAGGGCCTCAGCAGCTGCTGAGTCAGTGAGCAGCAGTGGGCAGTCTCTCTGAGCCAGGCGATCTGAGCCACAGCCAGCGGATGTCAGGGGAAATGGAAAGCTAGCGGGGACAAGGTGAGGCTGACCATGACAGATGCAGATGCTATCACTATTTCATCCTAAATGTAAATGTCTGCATTTATATAGCACCTTCATCCAAGGGCTGTACAATTGATGCTTCTCATACCCATTCTCTCTCTCTCTCTCTCTCTCTCTCTCTCTCACTCACACACACACACACACACACACACACACACACACACACACCATGCAAGGCACCAACCAGCTCGTGGGGAGCATTTGGGGGTTGGGTGTCTTGCTCAGGGATGCTTCAACACACCCGTTGATTGAATTGGCAACCCTCTGACGATTGCCAGTCTTACCTCCTGAGCCAATGTCACCCCCTGCTCTGCTTTTGCACCATTGTAATAATCTGATTATCCAGAGATCAACACACAATTACAAGCATCTATTGGTCAATAATTTATATTCACATGACTACTTCTTCCTAGAAAGACAGTTGATACAGCTACAGCTGGTCTTGGGTGGGATAACTGGACTCTTTTTGGTATTTTAGTTTTTTTAATTGATTTTTTTTCTCAAATAATATTCAAAATATTTCCCATATCTTTGTGTGAGGGGAAATAAACACATTTCGCCTCTGACTGTATCTGTGGCAGCAGATGTGTGTATGTGTGTGTGTGTGTGTGGATGTGTGTGTGTGTGTGTGCACGTGTGTATGTGTGGATGTGCGTGTGTGTGAGTGCACGTGTGTATGTGTGGATGCGTGTGTGTGTGAGTGGATGTGTGTGTGTGTGTGTGTGTGTGCGCGTGTGGATGTGTGGATGTGTGTGTGTGTGTGCGCGTGTGGATGTGTGTGTGTGGATGTGTGTGTGTGCACGTGTGTGTGTGTGTGTGAGTGGATGTGTGTGTGTGTGTGTGCGCGTGTGGATGTGTGTGTGTGTGTGTGTGCGTGTGTGGATGTGTGTGTGTGTGTGTGTGTGTGTGTGTGTGTGTGTGCGCGCGTGTGGATGTGGGAACAGCGCGGGGAAGGGTCTTGGAAACAGGATCCACCGCGCGGTGTGCCAGGAACAGCCACTGGAGATCGCAGCAGAAGGCTGCACCTGGATCATCGCTGGGCTGATGAGAAAAACTGCAGGAGAGGGGTCATTCCAGGACATCCCCCTCACCCACACCCCTCCAAAAAAAAAAGGGCTTTTTCCTCTTTATTTAGGGCTTAGGAAAAAAAAGGAAGTTTTCATTCTTGATTTAGGACTCTCTCCTGTAGTTACATAAAGTAACAGGACCCAAACTGCTGTCTCACTGACTGGGCGGAGGGGCTCCCCACTGACCCCAGCATCTGTTATACACATTAGCGGTGCACACACCGGCGATCACCTCGGCATTATACATCAGCGGAGATGGCTTTACGTTGACACAGCACATTGCTTCCGAACGGAGGAACAACTGGAGTATTCTATGCAGACAGTCCTCTGACAGATATCTGATTGGCTGGGAAAACGATGTTTTTGGCTGGCAGGCATTGCGATGAAAACACAAGCTAACATCCAAGTTATCGCTCAAATTAAGAGGTGTAACGTAATCCACTGTAGAGCTGGCAAGGAAACACCACCATTGATACCAGCTGTTGGCCTACTAGTGTTTTTTTTTTTTCAAAGCATAACTACAGAATTCCAGTAATGCCAACATAATTCGTAATTGATTTGTTTAATACGAGGCATGAACGGTTAAACATAAACCGACCGTCGGGAAAGATTTGCGCTTAATTTGGCTGCCAGTGCTTTGCTGAAGCCTAAATGAGATCATGCCGAAGATATCACATATTTTAAATAAGAACTGGCTAACCCAATTAGCGAGTTTAGGAACGTAGAACTGCGGTTTGCTTGATGGAATGCCTGTCTTTCAGGAGAACATGGGATGGAACACTTCGCCCCCTACTGGGAATTTTAGGAACTTCACAGAAATGGTTCCTTAGTTGCAGTTGCAACTTATTTACTGTCATGGTATTTCTCGCAAATATTTTCATTCTGTGCATGCTGATATCGGGAATTAGCTTTTAAATATGGTGAATATACTACTTTTCTAAAATGTGAAGTCAAAATCATGAATATTGTTGAAAATGCAGCCAGTGGACATCATTTTAAAAATGTGTGTGCATGCCTTCAAATAGCGTCCAGATTTTGGATTTTTTTTAATCAGATGCTGCTTATCACCTGGGACAGCAGGTGATTTCAAGTTAGTGTGATCAAAACCAGATTCCCAGAGAGAAAAATTTCTGTATAATACTGTACTGCTGTGAGTGAGACTTGACATTGACTTTTAAAAGCCTTTTATTTATATTTATTGACAAAAACAGAGTAAAAGGTATTTAATATCCTAATACAAGCTTGGGAAGGGGCTCCTTATTCATCATGTTAAACATAGTATTTCTCATTGTGCAAATTTGTATGGTCTATAAGTTGTGCATCAATAAATCTTATAGCACACCAGCTTACATTCAAATCCACAGCACATGTTCCCCAGTTGGGTAAAACTAGACTGAAAATAAATATTTAGTACCTACAGCATTATGTCAAAGTTATTAACATTTATATTCCCATTAAAGAATAATATATTTACATTTAGATATACAGTATATACACACATTGTAACATGTAGACCACTCATCAGGAACGGTGGTTCCCAAACCACCTCTCCTTATTAGCCTCGAACCCACAGACATATCCAGGTGTTTGACGTGATCTACCTCAAGCACACCTGATGCAGCTAATCAAGCCCTTGGGATCCAATGTTCTACAATAAACAATACAATAGCATGCTGGAATCCATGTGTCTGTGTTACATTTCAAAGCTGACAGCGTGGTCATAGTTCTGAATGAGAGGCAACCACAACGATAACATTTTTACTTATAAAGCGAGTGGAAAAAATAATTTCATTTAAAAAGTTAATTCTACAATTAAATCTTTTCTGTTTGTGGTGTGAGGCGGCACGGATGGTGCAGTGGGTAGCACTGCCGCCTCACAGCAAGGAGGTCCTGGGTTCGAATCCCCCTCGACCAGGGCCTCTCTGTGTGGAGTTTGCATGTTCTCCCTGTGTCTGTGTGGGTTTCCTCCGGGTACTCTGGTTTCCTCCCACAGTCCAAAGACATGCACGTTAGGCTGATTGGAGAGTGTAAATTGCCCTGTAGGTATGAGTGTGTGAGTGAATTGTGTGTGTGCCCTGCGATAGACTGGTGACCTGTCCAGGGTGTATTCCTGCCTTTCGCCCAATGTATGCTGGGATAGGCTCCAGCCCCCCTGCGACCCTGATCAGGATAAGCGGGTTCAGATAATGGATGGGATGTTTGTAGTGTCAAGTCACTTTTGCCACAACCAAGTCAGTCAGGGCAATGGAACGGACTGCAGTTGTAAAATACTGTGGTTTCTTCCAGATCGTATCCTTCCCTTCCAGATTGGTAAACTGCAATGACAAAAAAAAAATTTTTTTTACAGATAGACATACTAACTACACATGCATGTATGGAATGGATAATATGTATTTCTGTATATGTTCTTGCAATGTTCTGATAAACTCTGGGTAATCTAATAGCGTTGACTGGACCGCCTTACCTCCCTGTAATTTCTAATTAGCCATGTACATACAGTAAGACATTAGTGTGTATCTTTCTTATCACGCTTGTGTATACTTGTTTTATTACTGATAGGGTTGAATTTGCCAAAACCGCTTTTATTGCTGCTATTTGGCTGCTTTGTTCTCATGTGATTATTGTACAGGATCCATGTCCGTATCTCTGTGGTCACTTCCAGCACTGTGCTTCCCTCTAGGGTTTTCATCACACTCGTCCCTGGTTCTGATTTATTGTACATCGCTCTGCCAAATGCCTGTGGCGTAATGTAATGTAATGTCGTGTAATGTAATGAAGCAAGTTTGACAGTTTAACAAGTTGTGTCTGTCCCATTTGTGCTTGCCAATATCCATGTGTCGTTGCATTCTGAAGCATTTCAGGCTCGTCTGAAAAATGCCAAGTATGACTGACTCAGGTTTCTCGGATTTTTGACCTGAATGTAGTCCACCCCACGCCAGCTCTCGCTCTAGCGTGTCATCCACTGGTGCTGGAGAACCTGCTGCAAATCTGGCCTCTCATACGGGTCCTTCCGCAGGCACCAGCGAATCAGATTCTTGCAATCTGTGCAGTGACGGGATTGGACAGAATGGATCGGACATTTGGATCGGACATTGTGTAACGAGTTAAGAGATCTTTGCCTGAGTACGAGGTCTAACTTCAACCCTGGGCCTCTCACTCATCCAAAGATTTCTTGGACAAATGTGTTACCAGTCAGCTATAGGCGAAATCGCCCCTAGCCAGGGGCAACGTTATTTTGAATTAGAGGGTTATAAAAATGTTTCATATTCTGTATTTTTGCAGGGACAACGCACAATTAAAAGGTAATCAGAATTAATTTACGTCCGTAGTCCCTGGGCAGGTAGACAGAATCAGGGAGCGTTGTCGCGGTAACCTGCTACCCTTCACCGTGTTTTCACTTCGCGACCTAGCTGAGCTAACCCTGCTACACCTGGACATTTACTGAGTGACGCAGCAGGTACTTCAGTGACTGTGTTGCGGAGGTTCCCCGGCGTCTCTCACCGTCGGAGAGCCCGTCCCTGAAGTGCAGCTCGGCCCCGATGATGTCCAGCTCCCTGCCGAAGGGCAGACGGCCGCAGACCAGCGCGAACAGCAGCACCCCGACGGACCACACGGTCGCAGGCCGGCCGCGGTACTCTCCCCCCTGCACCCATTCCGGGGGCTGGTACAGCCTCGTCCCTGAGAGAGGGGGAGAGAGGGAGAGGGAGGGAGGGAGAGGGAGAGGGAGGGAGGGAGAGAGGGAGGGAGAGAGGGAGAGGGAGATGGAGGGAGATGGGGGAGAGCAAGGGGGAGGGAGGGAGAGGGAGGGCGGAGTGAGAGGGGGTGAGAGAGAGAGAGGGGGAGAGGGAGGGAGAGAGCGAGAGGGAGGGAGATGGGGGGAGAGGGATGGAGAGAGGGAGAGAGAGGGAAGGAGGGCAGAGTGAGAGGGGGTGAGAGAGAGGGAGGGGCGTAGCAACAGAGCGAGAGAGGGAGAGAAAGTGAGAGATGTATTGACATTATTTTGACTGACTATAACTCTTTGGCAATATGTATTGTAAGATCTTGTAAAGTCATGCCATGAAGCATTTTGAATTAGAATTTTAGAGAGAGAGAGGGAGGGAGAGAGAGAAAGAGAGAGATACTTTTACTTGACTGATGTGTTTACATAGCTGCATACACCTGTGACCAATGTGATGCATTACTCAAACTATTCATTTCACGCATACATATTTCTGTATCTCGTTCTGCCCTTACAGACTGTGACCGGGGAAGTGCGTGTTTGTATAGACTCTGACCTGCAAAGTGTGTGTAAGGGGCCTCCTTGAGCAGGTCCCCGCAGCCGAAGTCGATGAGCTTGACGTTGAGGTCCTGGGTCTGGATGAGGAGGTTCCTGGGCTTGATGTCCCGGTGGAGGACGCCCCGGTCCAGGCAGTGCACGGAGGCCCCGACCGCCTGCCGCAGGACGAACCGGGCCAGGCTCTCCTCCAGGTGGCCGCCCAGCTGCCGGGTGAACTTGGCCAGGTCCAGGCAGGGCGCGGGCAGCTCCAGCACCAGGATGAGCCGGCCGGCCTCCTGGAACCAGGCCAGGAGCTGGATGACGTGGGGGCAGGCGGGGGCCCCACACGCCAGCTCCATCAGGGCCACCTCCAGGGGCAGGGGCTGGGGCTGCCCTGGCTGGACATCCCGGGGGGGGGGAGAGGGGTTGAGTTATGGGTGAGTGGATATTATGATTGGTACCGTCCCGAAAAAAACACAGCTCAAGCTCGGTTTTGAAACAGCTGGTAGCTGGTCGACCAGTTCAGACCAGCTCCCAGCTCGACATGGTTCGACCAGCTCAAGCTAGGTTTTGAGACAGAAAATCTACCAGCACTAGTTGGTTGACCAGCTCATACCCAGCTAGACCAGCTGAGAGGGTGGATATATTACCGGATGGGTCCTCATTTCAGCAGTTCATGCCAATGTAAGCCATGTCACCTCCATGCTGCACTATAATACACTATATTAAGGTGACCACAGACTTCTCCTAGAAACTATGAAATAAAATAGAAACGCATACTTACAATTTTCAGAAGTTTCTTTGAATAGTTGGTCGTCACATACTTAATGGCCACCTATGACAAAAAGAGATGAGAGATCACGGAATTATAAGATGACTGGATGAATGATGATGAATATGAACTAAACAGGATACTTGTTATGTGTGTGTGGGGGGAGGCTTATAAATGATTAAAAAAATCATTTATAGGGAGTACAGACCGACACTGTAGACCTGGGATTGTAAGGGAATCGGTTTGGGCACGAGAGCACTCAGAAGTACAGACGGTACAGACGGCACAGACGGGGTACAGACGGGGGGTACAGACTCACCAGCTTCCCGTCAGCTCGACGGGTTCCGGCGTAGACAGACCCACAGCCCCCCTCCCCCAGCAGAGCTCCCACAGTGTACAGCGAGGAGAAGCTGGCTGTAGGGCACACCCCAGGGGCAGAAACACGATGCACTCAACACCGGGGTGGACAGTGAGGTCACACACTCAACACAGGGGTGGACAGTGAGGTCACACAGTCAACACAGGGGTGTACAGTGAGGTCATGCACTCAACACAGGTTGACAGTGAGGTCACGCACTCAACACAGGTGTTGACAGTGAGGTCACGCACTCAACACGGATTTACAGTGAGGTCACGCACTCAACACGGATTTACAGTGAGGTCATGCACTCAACACAGGGGTGGACAGTGAGGTCACACTCAACACAGAGGCATACAGTGAGGTCATGCACTCAATACAGGGGCGTACAGTGAGGTCATGTATGTAGTTCTTATGAAGGAGTTATCTAACCTTGTGTAGGAGCCTTTAAATAAAGTATCACAGAAAAATGTTGCAGTTGAACACATTACTTATTGAAGTTTTTTCCAACACATTTTGTGTTTGAATCTTATAAAACTGCTCAAAAAAGCATCCATGAATGACGTCTCTCAGTGACCTCTGACCTGCGTTTCGGGTCCTGGCGCAGCTGGAAGTGGAAGGAGAGGAGCTTGAGGCATAGCTGGGTAAACTGGACGAGACCTGCCTCTTCCTCTCTATCCCGTTCTCCTCTTCCTTGCTCCTCCTGCGCTTCACGTCTGGCCGATCGCTCGCTCTCCTGATGTCGATCCTGCTTTCCGCACACGGCTGGATGCTCCTCTTCCTCCCTTCTCTCCTGAGGCTCTGAGATGGTCCTCCAACATCTTCTTCTGCGTTTTTGGGCCCTGATCTTTCCTGCCCTGTCTGTCCTGTTTGGCCCTGTGTTCCTGCGTTCCTGGCAGTGATCTTTTCTCCCTCTCCTGAGATGTTTACAAAAATGTCATTTTTACAAATCTGTTTTCATCCCATATCTTGGGCGAATAGGCTATAACTAAGTAGTAGTAGTCTTAACATGAATTAATAATATACAAATACATGAACAAATTTGTACAGCTTAACTTCTCAGTAGTTAGTTAACAACTACATGAGTTCATGTTGATTCATGGAATTATGTAGTTGTTAACTAACTAACTACTGAGAAGTTAAGCTGTACAAATTTGTTCATGTATTTGTATATTATTAAAATTATATTATTAATATTATTAATTTACTTATTGTAAAGCGTGACCGTTATGGGCCTTGGTGTGGATAGGCCTCACTTGATCCCTTGACTGAGTTTATGAGTCAAACTCAATAAAACCTTCCTTATCGAATATGGCGATTACTCCATATTCGATAAGGAAGGTTTTATTGAGTTTGACTGTGAATCTCTTGGGGGGGGGGCTCTAATATCTGACCTTCAATGGGGGCCCTGACACCCCCGGCAGGGGAGGGGCCTGGAGCAGGGTCAGGTGACCGAGGGGAGCCCCGCCTCTTCCTACACGGGAACTTCCTGTCCGCCTCTCTCCTCTCCTCCTCCTTTGTGTCCTTCCCCCTCTCCGCGCACGTCTCTCTCCCTCTCTTCCTCCCTTTACCGCGAGGGCTCTGTCCTTCCTCTCCTCTCCTCTCTCCCTCCGCCCTGCCGATCTGTCTCTCGGCGCCTGTCCTCCTCGTCTGTCTCTCTCTGCGCAACGCTCTCTCTTTCCTTGGGGCTTTCTCCATCTTTCTCTCTCTTCTGAGATGCGTGAGATGTGTTATTCAGTCTGTGCCGTTTTAAACCTCTCCCATCTTTTCTTTTCTTTTTTTTAAAACCCAGTGATGTAAATTACAGTTTACATAAATTATGTAAACTTTACATTCCATTCCAGCTATTTAGCTACTGCTTTAATCCCAAGCGTTTTACTGTTGATTAGACTCTGCAGGAGCCAATCCCCGCAGGAGCAATGTGGGGTTAAGGGCCTTGCTCAAGGGCCCAACAGCTGTCCAGATCTTATTGTGGCTACACTGGGGCTTGAACCACCAACCTTCCAGGTCCCAGTCAAGAACCATGAACTATGTAACCTTAGTACTTAGTGTTAAACAATAAACAATACTTTTCTATCTGAAATACACAACCATAATTTACTTCCCAATACAATGTAATAATATTTATACATTATAGATTGCATATATAGCAACCATTAAGTATTAGTATCGTTGTCAACATTATTATCTGTAACTATTCAAACGACACAGAAAAGAAATAATCAATTGCATATATTTTACCTAGTTGCTGTCTGATCAGATGATGATTTTCAAACGACTAAATGAAACCGGCTATGAACAAAAATACTGTTGACTTTAACGATATGCACTGCGATGTCTTCTGTACCAGAATGATTACATTTACATACAAACACAAAGAAAAGTCTTATAGTCGCGACTGTGTCATAATAACTCACCTGGAACGTCGCAATTTCGCTGGCAGTTCTGATGTGACGTCACAGCGCAAGCTGTATAGAAATTCGTTGTTTCGCCCTAGAGTGGAAGGGCCCGTAACTTTAAATGTTTGCGTGAACTAAAATTGGGCTGTTCCCATTTTCACACCGTGTTATTTTATTTGTAAAATATCAATACGTTTCTCGTTTATAATATAGCGAGTATAATAGACGATTGTTACCCAATATCGTAATCATTCAGTCTTACTATGATTTCCTCAAGATTTCCTCATCCCAGTTATGGCCATGCACTGCACATGACCCAGGCAATATGGCTAAATAAATAATTTATGAATTATATAAAGGTGTGCAGCCAACACAGGCCTGTAGCGTAGTGGCTAAGGAAGGCTACATGACTGGGAACCGCAAGGTCGGTGTCTCAATCCCCGGTGTAGCCACAATAAGATCCGCACAGCCGTTGGGCCTTTGAGCAAGGCCCTTAACCCCGCATTGCTCCAGGGGAGGATTGTCTCCTGCTTAGTCTAATCAACCGTTCGTCGCTCTGGATTAATGCCATTGATGTAATATAATGTATTGCTTACAGTAGCCTTGTGGCTGAGGTGACCTCCCTGCTCCTTCCAGTCTCTCTGACTCTCATTATCACCACCAGACCCAGCTAGCCAAGGTGGCACTTTGCATGGCGCCATTTTGTGACTCTTAAACGCAGATCTTAAACACGAGACAAATTCTTGCTTAGCAAGCAAAAACCATCGGAAAGCGAGATTACCAGTTTGCATTCTCGTAGGCCTACCGATGAGGACAATTGGGGTTGTGGCGCATGTCTCTGCCACCACTAGAAAGGCCTTTTTTAGGGGAAAAATGAACCTTATTATTTTTTAAATCGGCTGCAAAAAAAAATAAAGAATAATCCTAAAAATAGAACTAGTATTTAACAGCCACGGACGGTACGGTTCCATTAAATAATCGGTTGCTTCCGGGCTTTCCGGAGAAATTAATGGGATAATTTATACAGTAATGACATTTAAACCTTATTTCAGGTTACATTGCACAAACGCATTCAGGTGTAAAGGGAGACTCCGGGAGACACAGAATAGCCTACAACACCAACACAGGGACGTTTCCGGGCTATCAAGCTGAGGCAGCCTATTCAAGAACTCTTAAAAAAGTCTAGAGAAGTGAAAGTGGTTTAGCGATGAGCACGCAGGGGGACTACCTTCTCTTATTTAGACGGCACATTTCCCCCACTACGTTTCAGAGAATGTCTCGGGTTATTTCACACAGGTTTAAAAAGTCTGGAAGCAACTGGATACCCACTGAAGGATTTTAAAAAAATTACCAGGGAGAACAAAAGTACCATACTGTGGCGGCTCAGTAGAAGGCAACTGATATCTGGTTCCATCTCTCCGAACTAAAAAGTGTGGCGACGGCGGCGGCATGAAACCGCGGGCTAATCTCAAAAGTGTACTTTAATGAGATGGTGTCTGAATGTCCTATGGGGAGAAAGAGGAACAGAGCTGGCCTTCAAATTCAGAGCGGTACCAATATTCTTCAAGGCCTTTCCCTCCCCATACACTCTAAAAACGGGTTCCAATATGAACCCTGCAATTCCATAGAAGAACCCCATCTAGTGAAATGATTCTTTGTCTGTAACTTTTCACACTTCACACCCGTGACAGAGGGTTCCCATAAATAACTAAAAAAGGGTTCCCCCTATGGAAGCAAGCCAAATAACCCTTTCAGAACCCTTTTAGAGTGTATGACTATTGATAATTTAGCAATAATTCACACTGCGTGCGTTCATTGGGCTTCGGCACTCTAATAACATTCACCGCTCATCTCATCATCAAAGGGTAAACTGCTCATTTCGGCTAAATGAGCGTCCTTCGCTCAGGAGCCGTTCCTGCGGTGGGAATGATTAATTCACGGCACAGCGTCCTCTGTGCCCGTGTGGAAACGGCTCCTCTTTGGACATAAGAGCTGCATTCAGCAGCCCCGCGGAGATGAAAGAAGCAGCGGATCTCTCCTCCTCGCCGTGCCGGAAAATAAGCCAGGAAGGCAGCCGATCTCTCGGGGAGATGAGCGACTCTCATTAACAGTCATTTCTTTATTAGCTGCCCCACCCCCCACTGCCTTTGAAATGCCGTGGCTTTGACATTCAGTCGAGTGTGTATCCAGTGCAGAACTTGAAAGGTGTAGCCTAAAGATTCACGAAGATTTCACATCAAGTTTAAGATGCAGAAGATATGTACACCTCGGTGTGCCACTGAGGTAATTTTGTTCACATGGTGTGTTGACTGCAAGACCTAAACTGAGTGTTAACTGGTGATATACTGGATGGGTTCCCCCCTCCCCATAATCACCACTAGGTGGCGACATATACTTGTAAGCGAAAATCAGTCAGCCGCTAGAAATGGAAAGTGACAGCATTTTTAGTGTCAGCCAACATTGTGACCTGCTTCTGAACAACGACGTACCAATCCTAAAATATATTAATCACTGCTCAAGATACCCTGTCGCCGTTGGCCACAGATTAATTTATCTTAATATCTCTCAGGTTAACTACAGACTGTGCTGCGTCAGTGTCATACCGGTTTAAGCAGCATGAGAGTATGTTTAGTAACTGCAAAGATGCAGCAGTGACCCAAATAAACATATCCGTTTTGAAAAATGCGGTTCAAAATTTCACACAACTCCTGGACATAGTGTGACTCTGATATAATATCTCTTATCTTCATCAAAGGCGTGTCCATTATTAAGTGTTTACCAAGGGCGAGTAAACGTTACACTTCTCCGTTAACCAATGACCAGGAACTTATGCGTTTAAAGCAATGATATCACACCCGTGTAGTTTAATGATTACCACAGGCTTGTAGGTTACCGATTGTTTTACAGATCTTCGGATGTATATTATGATGATGCAGAACACTAGGCCTACTGCCATTGAAAGACGAAGCAGGAAACAGCCATGTTTTGCTTTTTTCACTTTTTCTTTAATTCCGTTGTAACCGAAGCATCGGACAGGTAATCGTAAACCACATTGTGGGTTTTTTTTTTTCCATATACACCATGATCAGGTCAGACGAAGCACATTCCCCAAGCAACACACAGCAGCAATGCGGAGCACCGGAGGAGAGAAGGGCATACGCACATACAGTAGATAACCAGCCTGAACGGGAGAGCTCTATCACAGACACGCGCAAGTACCATGCCATTTCATCTAGTACAGCAAACAAACAAGGAACACGGTTTTTTTTCATCGGGACAGACCCAACCCCCAACCCCCAACCCCCTCCCCCTACAATCCATTACTGCAACTATCACTTTTATATAAAATATAGACTTTATGTTCCGACAGTAGGTACATTCTCTAGTTTAGCTTGTTTTCTGTTTTTTGTTTTTTTTCGATAAATATTTGTTGGGTTTCAAAATATATACATTAGGCCCATGCGTCCACAATATACATAAAATACAATAAATATAGTCGTAACATCAATACAGCATCAAAAATGACAGTTCCTTCAGCATGAACAGTTGTACAGTACAATAACTGTAACGGGCAGCATTCGCAAACCTGGTGTGACGATGTCTCGAGGGGCGGTCCTGGAAGAGGCTTTTCTGCCTTGTCCAGTAATCGTAAGAGGGCTTCGAAACCGTGCAAATTGAACGTGGACACGAAATCGGGGATATTGGCCAATCAGTGTTTAGTCTCCATGAGTCTCCATGGGTGACACCTGCAGTCACAAAGCCATTTTACCCAGTGTAATTTCGTCCACCGAGGCCATTTTCCCAATCCATCCATAAACGGCTAAAGTTTGAACATTGAGGAACAGCACTCGCCTTTGACCACACTCATGTCCATACTCATAACGAAAAAAATGATGGCAATAAAGAAACTCTTTCCCTCTATGCACAGAACGTGACCTTCCACAATGACACCGTCAGCAGTCGTATAGCCTATTCGTATTTTACACACCACTGCCAGTACATAAAGAAGAAAACGGATTATTATTCTTGCATGCCTCAGAACTGTATGCACTCCGCAGATTAATTAGCGTTTCATCTTTCTGCACATGGACCAGCCATTGAAGCTCGGCTTTTCGCGTTTTTGAAGAAATCCGTACTTCCAATATTTGGAGTAAAGGGTGCTGGCTCGTTTTGCAAGACTTTGTAATATAGCTACTGAGAAATCTCAGACTTGAGATGTTTATTTTATTTTTAAAAAACTAAAAAGCATTAATGTTAGGTAATTCTAGAGATAACAAGTGTTTTGTTAACAAATCGTGGGGAGATGAGAGAGAAGGGACTTTCCAGGGAAACGTATACCTCACGTGTAGTAGCAGTGCCATGCTTTGAGCCAAGATGGCCTCCAACCAACATAATAATAATAATAATAATAATAATAATAATAATAATAATAATAATAATAAAAAAATCTAGCAGGAAAGAAAGGTGTAGAGGAAGAAGGTCGCGCTGGTATTCAAAGCACGAGACACAATACCTTTCACTACACATCCACTCTACATTTCGACATCTCTACACATTTTTATTCTCAATAGAGAGAGAGAGAGAGAGAGAGAGAGAGAGAGAGAGCGGGAAAAATCCGAGATGGACTGGGTTTGGCACCGTGGCAACGCACGCTGGTTGCTAGGATATGGTTCCATGGAAGCACAAAAAAACGGCTTATTATGATCCGTGATTCTCTCTCTCTCTCTCTCGCACAATGAACTGAGACCCCCAGGCAGTGCGCTACACGGTGGGTCGTGTCAGGTGGCAAACTCAGTGCCCCAGATGAGCTCTGATTTCCATTCTTTAGTGACATTAAGCTTTACTGCATTACATTATATCACAGTTATTTAGCTGAAGCTTTACGCCAAAGCAACTAAGAGTTGATTAGACTAAGCAGCTGACCAATCCCCGACCAATAAGGCTACTGCTGTTGCGTTAGTAGTTTATAACTTGTATCGTAATAAAATCTTAGAGGAATATACAATATCAGACTTATTTTGATGAAAATGTTGTTGTTGTTATTGTTGTTATTGTTATCAGCCCAGCCAACGCTGGCTGGCACTCGAGTAAGGAGAGCTGAAGCCCAAGGCTAAGTCCAATAAGCACAAGAGAAGGCAGCGTTAATCTCACAGCGGGAGTTTGATAGATCTGGCAGACAGATTTGAAAGCTTTTATTCTGGGTGAAAATGGTGTGATTCAGTAATGTGCCACCTCACAGGTCTAAAGGTTGTGCGCTGGGAGCAATAGGAAGGGTTTGTATAAACGGTGTAAAACGATTCCCCGGAAGACCCCCCAAACGAATTGTGCCATCTCTCTCCCGTGCCATCATACCCCTTTGCCCAGACCAGGATTTTCAAATGCTGCCCGTAAAAAAGAGAAACACAGATTCACGTTTTAGCAAAACACGCACGCACTAACAGCTCGAGTTGTAACATCTCTCCGTAATTTCAAGTTTTTTTTTCTGCAGAGGACCAGACACACCTAAAGAAGCCACAGGCAAAATGAATGACAGTAGTCGAGCAGTCTGTTCTTGGCAACATGACTTTTCTTTTCTTAAGCGCAGACACTCAAACAGAAAGTGCCACAAGGACTTTGCTTACGAGGATTTAGCGTACAGGAGCACATTGATAGCATGTCATGGGTAAGAAAACCTGTAAAACACAAAATGATTAATACATCTTTCCCCCAGTTGCACAAGCAAAAATTCAACCCTTGTAAAAAAAATTAAAAAAAAATTAAAAAAAAGTTAATATCACATTTTTCTAGAAAGTAATAGGAACTTGACATGACAGCATAATGGATTTTCCTTATCAAGGATAAAAATGATATTGGACACTAATCAGTCCACATCAGACCGTATAAATTAAGGGGATATTTACGTAAAACTTAAATCTACCACATTTGAAATATTTACCATGCTTGAAAACTTTTCTTTGTCCCAAAAATTATTATCATCAACTGCAAAAAATAAAAAATTAAATTAAATTAAAAAAAGAATCCCTCAAAAAAGTGACTGTTTAAAATAGGACTCTTGGTGCTGGTCTACCTATGTCAGGAAAGAATTCTGGGAGTTTGTGACTGAGTCTCTGTATGCAGTCTATCATCGTCGGCCTACTGGGGAGAACAACACGGAGGTTGTGTGCAAAGTAGAAGGTGTTCCTTTCCTTTGGCCGTCTGCCAAAACCACAGTGTCGTTAAAGCACGGAGCGATGAGTTCCAGCGAGAGATACTCATTTAAAGGTCAATCGTGTGTGCGGAAACTAGACTAGCCTTTGTGCTCAGCGATTCAGGGATCAAGAACAGGGCTACGGAATTAAAAATTCATTTCCGACTAAAAGCTTTTATAGCAAGCATCTCTGTGAGCGTGGGGGTGGGGAATGAATGTTGTGGCACATTGAGGGCCTTCCAATTAAACAAAAAGAGTCATCAATCAGGTGCCCAAATCTTGCTGGACACTGCAGCTGTGTGTGTGTGTGTGTGTGTGTGGACAACACAGATCTATTCACCCATTCCTCCAGTCATGCGATCTCGTTTCCATTAGAAACAGCGAGTAGCGTTTTTCAAAAGAAGAAAACTAGATCTGCCAGACACAGCCACTGGCTAATTTTCAGTTTCGCTAGAAGCTTCCGTTAAGTTGAACGCAAATAGGTGTCGCACATTAGAATGCCGGGGTGGCAGAGACTTCCTTTCTCCAACGGCCTGGAAAATTGCAGAGGCGGTGAGAGAAAGAGAGAGGTCGAACTGGAGAAAGAGCTTTAGCGCGGCTCTTGTAATGTTTTCGTATAATCATTCCTCTGCATCACAGACAGCACCAATAAATACTAACATTTCTGTCAACGGCCAATACGCTGTAGCCTACTCCTCCCATTACCAACATCCCCTTCGGACGGAATACCTTTTTTTAAGCTAACGATTAAAAAAAGAAAATACGGCGGTCTTGTTGCGGCTAAATGTAATGTAACGTTATTCAACGCATAGTAGGATACTAATATAAAACCACCAAGGAGGACCATACTTGAATTGTTATTAGAACGTTTTTTTTTCCCATTTATTATTTTTGGACAATGCGACAATTCACATTTTAATATCATACGAAGGTGGTTGACATGAACACGAACTTGTAGGCAGTTCAAGGAGGGGGGGTGGGGGGGATTGTGCAAAGCTACTGGATGCTACCTTTTTTCTTTTCGTCGGAACCAGCGTCGTCGTCGTCCAATCACACACCTCCGGAAGGCACGGCTCGCTCCGCCCACCACTCGGGGTGGCGGCAGGGACTCTGGAAGACCCAGGATTACGCGGACCCCCCTTTGCTGCGTTTTTACCGCGTTTAAGGCCTCCGAGAACGCCGCTTGGGCTGTGCATTGCTCGCTCATCCTCCCTCCTTAAAAGTAGCCGATCACAGGTTTCACCGTCCGCAGATTTTTTTTTCTTACGGTTTTGCTAGACTCGGGGCGGTTCTCTCCAATCACTCATTTAATCCTTACAGTCGGCGGACCGCGATCGATTTCCGCTGATGTGATCGGAAAGAACATTGCGGGGGGGGAAAAAGTCAAGTCATCATCAGGCACAAGAACGAGCACAGAACACGTAGCCCAGGTGCTTGTTCCTGCAATCGTCACTCATCAGCGATCACACGCCGCCTCGTCTCCGGATCAAACCCACAGCACAGTGCAGTTTTTTTTTTTGTTTTTCTCGCCACGAGGAGACATTATCTGAAACGACCTGGTTGAAGAATCCCGAGATGGCCCCCTCTCAATCCCAGAGGGCTTATCATGTAATAAGGTGCCCCTTATCTGACGAAAACCCGGGAAACAAAGAACTTTGAACTTTGAACTCCAACTTTTGAGTTAACCATTTTTTAAATACGTCCCCCCTCCCCCCCCCCCATCATCGGATATTACACTACATTTCAAAGGCTCTTTGGTTCTGGATGTTTCAGCTTCCACCACTCAAATAAGGCACACTTCACAACATAACAATCCCCAGTGATAAAAAAAGAAGAAGTCTACAGCACTGGTAATTAATGACAGCAATGAATAGGCAGATCTCCAGATCAACACCAGATATCATATCATAATCATATTTACATGACTCCCCCCGGCCACAAACCCACACACACTTCACACAATCTGACAGCTAGACACTGTATCACAGCGAGCTTTCAAAAAAATTCCAAGGGAAACAACGTTTTGAACAAGCCGTCGTGTGCAAATGAAACGACAACAGTAGCAGTAGCTGCCCGTTACATCGGAAACAGGGATTACTTAAAAAGACTTGGGGAATGTGTTATAATAGCAAACCCGTGACCCAATAACAAGCTGGGGGGGGCCAGGTCAAAATATCCGTAAATCACGATTCAGCAAAGCGCAGTGCATGGACATCAGGCAGGACCAGACTTCCAGGGAGCCGGGAGCCGGGAGCCAGGCGGCCACGTGACCCATCTCCAGGAGCCCAGGACGAGGCAACGCTTCTCCACCCAGAGCGCTTCACAGCGACACCGCAAATACATTGCTGTCCTTCAAGGGTCACACTATCCCAAATGTACCCTGAAAGTACAGTAATGTTCTCTTTGGGTACAAATGATGTACGATTTTATGTACCTATAGGGTACTTTTTCCCCGGCAACAAGCATTTGTACCTCTTTAGGCACTTTTCGTACCTTAATTTGTGAGAGTGCAAATCGCCGCGGGTAGAATCTCTTTTTCCCCACTCTCTGCGAAAGATAGCTTAGTCAAACCCTGTGGTTTAATTAGCCGCAGAAGACCGAAAGCCTGACAGCTGATTGACTATGTTAGTTTTGAGGCGATAGATACTGTCAGTCTAGCTTTCCCTTCGTTTGGGAAGCAAATATTTCCTTTCCGATTTTCCATTAGGCTCCTGGAATGAGGTCAGGGTGCCCCCTGACCCCTCCTGCTCCTACAGCGTCTCGGAAGCGGGACCAAACAGGGCCCCACAGTGGCCCTCCGTCGTCACAGTGGGGAAAACGCACGTCATCCTCGACGGAAGCATCCGTTCCCTTCCGTTCAAGCTCCTCAGAGACTCTCGAAATCAATTCAACAAAAATAAATACTATCACAAGCAGAGCGGGTATCAAATCCTGTTTTCAGTTATGTACACGTCATACAACTTTTTTTTCGTAGGCAGTTTAAAACAAAATACATACGTGAATATCCACACGAAAGTCCACACGTTGGTTTCCTACTGTAGGACTGTGGACTAGGAGACCCTGATGTGGCACACTTAGTGCACCTACTTAATACCACGAGATGAACACTGAAATAAAATGGAAGAAAAAAAACCAAAAAAACAATAATAAAATAAAATAAAAATCAATCTTTTGGCTTGTAGGTCAATGTATGTACGATATGGTTTGAAAAATAAATCATGACCTGCACCTAGATCTTTGTGGTGTAAAAAGACGGCGATGAACCTCGGTTCTCCACTGTTAAAAAAATCCAGTTGCATTACAAATACCAAATGGAAACATCATAAACTTACTAATACACTGATTTTTACAGCCATTCAATTGCACATCCAACTCTTCATTGTGATTTGGTATGTTTTTTTTTGAGTTGTTCTTTTTTTTGTTGCCTTTTTTCTTTGTGAACGACGACTAAATTCTCACAGTAGATGCAAGAAGGTGTCCAGGGCCTGTCCTTAAAAAAAAGTGTTGTCCGAGGCAACGGGGCAGCGACTCTTGGCCTCTCCTGTGGCCTCCGGTCGGACTAGGACATTCCCCATATCACCCCGCTTTCTCCCCCAGGAACCCCATCCTGAAGAGCTGCCTCTGAGGCTATTACTGTTATACTCGAAAGTCTCGGCTGACGGGATAATAGGCTTTTTTTTTTTTCTTTTTTTTTTTTTGGCGTGCAAAGGCAACAGGCGATAATTTGCATCCAAATAGCAAGCTTGGGGAATTTCATTGGAGCATTTGCATTGTCAGGGGGAGGGGGGGGGGAAACGGGATAAACACGTTGGGCTGAGAGGTGTGACGATGCCGCGAAGCATAGCACAAAGATTCGCGCGCGGGCGATGACGGATGATTGCGTATATTGCGTCGGAATATACTCCACGGAAAAAGACTGCAGGCGCTCCCCTCCGTTTCGCGAGGGATGTCGTGACCGCACAAGGAAATCCGGCCGGCGTTTATTGCATACTCAAAAACGGGAGAGCCCTACGAGCCAAACTATTGATTTCTAGCCAGGTTTTTTTTCCCGTTTTCCCAGTACCGCAAAAGCGATACGGACACAGGACGCCCGAGCAGACAGTGTAAGACATTCGCCTCCTTCCTGGGAGGCACAAACACACACACACACACCCCTTTCCTCATCGCCGTCGACGTTCCTGACATGGTGTGGCATTTGAGCAAAAAAATAAAAAATAAAAAATAAAAGCACAAGTTTGCCTTTTTCAGCTCAGGGATTGGGCTCGGATGTAGAAACAGGAAGAGAAGGAAGGAGGGAAGGAGGGAGAACGTATTGCTGTTTACGTTTTCCGATCCCGAAGAGCAACTGAGCTCTGCAACGGACGGTCAGTCGGTCGTTCGTAGGACGGGGCGGGGCGGGACAACTACGAGAGAGGCAGCCGAAGTGGCCTCTACACCCCCCCCCCCCACCCCAAAATCAATCCACAGAGAAAGGCCGCTCGCTCTCCCGCCCCGCGGTCGGGAATTCCGGGAATGTCATTCCTAACTGCTCCCCGCGGGGGGCGCTAGCGGACGGCCGCCCCCCATCCCCCCCCCCCCAGCGCTAGCAGTACAGCGACATCCGGCTCCTCCGCATGGCCTCGCTGATCAGGTAGGCCGGGCTGACCTCGGGCTCCTCGGTCATCACCACGATGTTCTGCCACTCGCCGCACTGGTTGGACTTCTTGATGGTGTCCACCACGCACAGGGCGTACAGGCAGTCCTCGAAGGTGGCCGCCATGGTGAGGGGCCTGCCATCCCACGTGCGCCGGTCGTCCTGGTCCTGGAATGCCTGCCGGACCGCCTGCACCATGCAGATGGTCCCGGTGAGGTAGGGCGAGGGGATGTCGCTGAAGGCCTTCTCGGGCAGGTCGGCGTTCCCCAGTGGCGTGCTGTCCTTCAGCAGGAGCTCCCGGTCGGCGTCGCAGTTCTTCTGCCCGTAGAGGTCCGTGCCGGTCACCGTCAGCCGGCCGGCCGTGCCCACCACGATCACCTCCTGCCGGAACTCGCCCGGCACGTTGAAGTTGAGCGTCACCGTGCAGCACGCGCCCCGCTCCAGCGCCATCTGGAACGTGCAGAAGTCGTCGCTGGTGATCTGCCGGATGCCGCGGATGTGGTCCGTCTGCTTGACGAAGGTCCTGAGGAAGCCGTGCACCTTCTCGGCGCGCCGGCCGGTGAGGAAGGTCAGCAGGTCGATGATGTAGCTGCCCACGGAGTGCAGGCCGCCCCCGCCCATCAGGTCGTCGCAGCTCCAGTTGTACTTCTTGCCCAGGAGGCTGCCGCCGTGCACCTGCGCCTCGCACACCAGCAGCTCGCCCACGTAGCCCGCCTCCACCAGCTCCTTCATGCGCACGAACGCCGGCAGGAAGCGCAGCACGTTGCCCATGATGCTCAGCAGCTTGGGGTAATACTGCGCCGCCGACATCATGTGGAAGGCGTCGAGCGGCGTGGCCGTCCGGTCGCAGATCACGTTCTTGCCGATGCCTGGGGGTGGGAGAGAGGCCACGGTGACTTTCAGCTCAAGTATACTCACCAGCTATTCTTACTCACAGTGACTTTCAGCTCAAATATACTCGCCAGCTATTCTTACTCACAGTGACTTACAGCTCAAATATACTCACCAGCTATTCTTACTCACAGTGACTTACAGCTCAAATATACTCACCAGCTATTCTCACTCACAGTGACTTACAGCTCAAATATACTCACCAGCTATTCTTACTCACAGTGAATAACAATATGAATCTGTTATCCAAAATGATGGTAAGATAATTGATAAGTAAGTAAGACGATCGGTTGGATATTTTTTTCATAATATCATGAAAATACTGCCTTCGAAAAGGTCAAAGCACATAACACTAATTCTTATTTTCTAGAAGCAACTAAAATAAAATAGTGACACATTTCACGATAAACAGAATACTCAAAGGGAGCGGACAAAAAGATTACTGTGTAACAGAAATGGACGAACAAGAGAAAGCACATCAGTAGAAATTGTTCACAGCTAAAAACCAATTACTTTAAATCACACGTTTAAAAGTGCAATTACACTCTTCATAACACTTCGAACAAGCTTTAAAAAAAAAAAAAAAAACGGTTGGTCAATGAAGCAAAACCGCAGGGGAAAACTGACAATGGAACAAAGGACCTTGGTGAAAGAGTCCAGACAGTCTCTCAACCTTCACGTTAAGGGCGGTAATGACAGTGGTAATGGCGGCCATTTTGAGACCTGATAATCGGCCTGCTTCATCAACAGCGGGAAGAGGCCCTTGACTGTAATTCGCTGGGTCAGCAAGAGGAGTGCTGGATGGAGACTGGCTACCTATATTCCAGGCTCAAAAATCGACACAGCCCAACATGACTGAGCAAGACCTAGCCACAACTGCCACTTTCTGATACTTTTGAAAATAAAATAAAACTCCCCTCTTTTTCTGTCTCGCTTTTGGCAGATTCAGGCCAGAAAGAAAATGATTGTTGACCCACTTCTCCTTGAGCCACTATATGTAAAAAAAAAAAACTAAAAAGTCAGGGCTCACAGGGAAAAGTAAAAATTGATAAATAAAGAAAGACTCGCAGCACTAGGATGTGAGAGGGGTGTGTTCCTGATATCCGCTGGAGTGAAAGATCTGTTTTTTTCAGCCTGACCCCTCGTGACCCCGTGGAGGAGCTCGGTCAGCAGAGTGTGTGTCTCAGCAGGATGTTACTTCCACACGGCGGCGAGCCAGAGTGTAAACACACACTCTCTCCCACACGGCCAAGCCCAGGAAAACACACTCACTCAGGCATAAAGTACATATACACACCATACACAGGCCTTACATGGTAAATGGTTGGCATTTATACAGCATTGTTGGCATTCGGTTATCCAAAGCGCTGTGCAATCGATGCTTCTCATTCACCCATTCATACACACGCTCACACACCGACGGTGATTGGCTGCCATGCAAGGCACCGACCAGCTCGTCAGGAGCGTTTTTGGGGGGGTTAGCAATTGGCCGTTCGGTGCTCAGTGACACTTCGACACACCCAGGGTGCTCTTACCGCCTGAGCCAATGTTGCCCCTTACATGACAGCACAAAAACAAAAATACACAGAGATGTGTATTCAAATGCATGCACTTAAATGCCTACGGTTAGACACAGTCACACAACAGATACTCAACACTCTCAGAAATAAAGATACAAAAAAGTATCTAAAAAAAAAGGTACAAATGCTTGCCGTTGGGATGATATGTACCCTTATAGGTCCATTACAGTTTACCCCTAGTCAGCAATGTATAATTAATTTGTGCCTTACTAATTTGTAACCAAAGAGAACATTGCTGAACAGGCTCATCACTGTATTGAAATTTGATCCTTGAAGAACAAAAAAATGTACATCCACCGTCACTTTATATCTGAGAGTGAAGCAGATATAGACACAAGCACGTGCACACACACGCACACGCACACACACACACACACACACACACACAAGAACGTCAGTGTGCCACAGGCTCAGGATGAACAACACTGAAAAGGTTGCCATGACACGCGAGACAGCAGCGCTATGGCGATAAATACGTTTTTTCTTTCCTTCACTCCCGACCCCTTCAGGGTCGCTCTTGGACGTGTAACATAGCAACTCTGGTGGCCCAAGCTGTTCAAGAGGCCATTAATCAGCATCGCTCTTTTTAACGCCGGCTAAATCTCGATGTTCTAACAAGACCCCTAACCCCGCCTCAGACTGTAGAAGAGACAGCAGCTGATTTCACACATGGAGCAGCACATAGCAGAGGAGGTAAGAGCGGTCGTCTGGCAGTTGGAGGGTTGCCGATTTGACCCCCCCCCCCCGTCCTAGGACTGATGAGGTGTCCCTGAGCAAGACACCTAACCCCCAATTGTTCCCGACGAGCTGGCTGGTGCCTTGCACGGCAGCCAGTTGCCGTTTGTCTGAATGGGTGAAATGAGAGGCATCGATTGTAAAGTGCCGTAAAACTGCAGTCCATTTACCACGAAACCTTTTGCTGCATTAACTTGAGCATTCGATCTAGTGGCTTCGCTCGTTCACACAACCAAGAACCATTTGGTGTTTTAGTCACCCTCTGAACTGCACACACTACATCCCAGCTCAACTGCTACCATCTCAACCTATAGGCCAGTGGGGGATGGGCATCCCCACCTACAGCTCCTGAGATTTCTTCCCAACGAATTGATTTGAAGGTATGGTGGTAAGACCGTGTTAACTCTGGCTTACTAGAAGCTAGGTAATGTTTGCCAGGTAGCTTGCTAATGGAAACAGAGCCGTAAAATTCCCTGCCATATTTTAATGAGCACGGACAGCACTGGGAATTATGAGAGGCTGACATTCATTTGGAGTAAGGGCTCAGTCTCCTATTTCTTCTTTATTTTTAACAGTTGTAAGAATGAACAATTGCTTGATGTATTTGCGAAACAAGCAAAGTTCTTCTGAACGCCGGACCTGTTAATGTTACTACTTTGTTTGACGCTTAAGTTGAAACGGAACATTTCTCTAAATGTTAAGAGGTATTAAATCAGCGAGTTGCCATAGCAGCTTCCCCGGAATGCTCATTCACACATGACCCCTCAACGGGAATGTTCCAGAACATCGCCGGACGAGGCTGTGTGTGTGTGTGTGTGTGTGTGTGTGTGTGTGTGACAAGGGCTACAGACTAAAGAGAGGATGTGGAGGAATCCATTGCTGTTGTTCGCAAAAATTAACGGCTTTTAGGAGTTAAGAGGACTATGGTTCATGGAGATGGAATTATACTTTGTCACAAGTCAGCAAAATAACATCGAAAAAGAGAAGGAAAACCCGGGTTCAGAAGAGTCTTCCAGTGGGCTGCATATTTTCCAGAATTCAATTCAGTTCAGTTTTATTTGTATAGCGCTTTTCACAGAGGACTGTCCCAAAGATGCTTTACAGAGTCACACAGAAGAGGGGGGGAAATACCAGGGGAAATACCAAAAAAAAAGGGGAAATACCAGCTCTGCACCCCCAAACAGTGGCAAGAAAAAACTCCCCAATGGGAATAAATCTAGGGGGGAACCCGGCTATAGGAGGGGAAGCCCATCCTCCACTGGCCTACAGGTCGAGCTGTTAACAGTTCAGGTATTAAAAATCAGATAACCTGGAAAGTCCACAATTTAAGTGCTAGGCAAAATGGCTACTACTATATATATATACTATACACTACTATTAATAAATCAAGAAAAACATCTGTCCAACCAAGTTAATGGGACTGTGGAGGCTGTGTACAGCCAAGAACACTACACCGGCACGTTGGCAGTGTTTCCCCCTGGGCTGGGGAAGCTGGAGATCAAGGAGCTCCTGGCAAACGGGTCATAATCCTGAAATATGCATGCTCAAAGTGAGCAACACCAGGGGACTGGGATCAGAGGATCAGCAGCCTCTCTCTGTACCTAGAGCTGTCAATCAGGAGAGAGCAGGGCCTTCTGGGAGCTGGGGGAGGGAGGTTCATTAGCCCTCCCCCCCCCCCCCCCGCACTTCCTGCTGCCCTCCCCAGGGGCCGGAGCGCTCGAGCGGCTAGCGCTAATGATGAACGCGGGGAGGGGAAGCGGAGAGGCGCGTGCAACCGGCGGAGAAAATCTCTCCGTTCATCAGCCAGCAAAAACACCACACAGGCCGGGATGGCAGCCTGTGGCCTGGCGGCTATGGTGCTCGACTGGGACCCGGCAGGTTGGTGGTTCAAGCCCCGGTGCAGCCACAATACGATCTGCACACTAATGGACTGCACTGTCCCCCAAGAAATCCACACAAGCCGTATTAAGAAACCGTGATTTAAAACGAGCCGTTTGGACTTCCGTAAATTTATGACATCACAACTACACGTTCATTTGCAATTTGTCCACCTTCATCACAGCCCATCTTCTAGCCGGAAGAAATTCAGGAGTTTGGCACAGGTGGGCCGACAGTTCCTTCCTGTGACCAGGTGCACCACAGAGAGGCCTTTTGCCTTCTTCGCAAATCAGCCTGTGTCGCGACATGGCCCTGCGTCTCGACATGACCTGAGTCACAACATGGCCTGCATCGCGACATGGCCCTGCGTCGCGACATGGCCAGCTGACGATCCCCCCTCCCCCCTCTCCTGGCTTTGAGGCAGAACAGACCCAGAGAGCCTCAGGCTAGTGGATGAGCTCTTCCTCCCACAAATAGAGCTGGACAGCGTCTTACACAGACAGGCCAGAGGATTTGCATGTTTAAAAAAAAAAACAGCGCACCACGTGCAGTGCTATTCCAGACCAGAAGGTCTCCTGGTCAGTAAACAAAAAACCTGGAATGGATCCTGACATTGACAGTGACTCCACTTGATCGCCTTGTATGAGATACCGTCTCTCAGTTATTCTCATTAAAAAATAAGGCCCTTGTAGCTTGTCTAGGCATATAAAAGCGCTGTTGGCCGTGCTTAAGCCCACCTGAACTCCTAAGAGATTAATAGAAAAATCACAAGCACCTGCAAAAAAATTTTTTTTAATCAATACACTGAAAATGTACATTTGTTCTAATTACATTTTCATATTCAATGGCTCCCGCCACTTCACCGTCTTGTACACGATACCTTTGTTTCAGTTTTCTCATTAAAAAAATAAGAGCCTTGCAGCTTGCCTAGGTACAGAAAACCAGTGTCTCTTGCACAAACACCCATATAAATCTCCTAAGAGGCAAACAGATAATGACAGGCAACTGCACGAATTTCAATACCACTGAAAGTCAATATTTCCTTTTTCCATCTTCTCCGTATCTAATTAAGGCATGGAGGCAGGCCAACATGTTCCATCAAAAGGATCTCTGGAGCGAGTGCTCTTCAGGATGTACCGTACAAAGTCAATATCTGACCTTGCTCGGTAAATGCACTATTCGCTGATTTAAGGCCCGTCAACACCACAGCGGGAACAACGTGAGCATCCACACTGACGTGGTAGCGTTCTGCAAATAGCCATTTTGAATGTGATGCCTTGCAAATCCTAATGGATTTTGATTGGCTGTCATTGTTTCTATCTTGCCAGTGTTTCACTCTGGAAGTGATCCAAATTATAATGTTTGTCACTGCCGTTATAGTAGTGGTTTGGACTCTGCCATCCACTTCAGTTAGGGCGATTTGTAAAACTATATATTTATCGTTGTCGAGTTATATAGCCTTGAGACCAGTGGTCTCCAACCCTGGTGCTGGAGAGCTAAATGAATCAATTATAGCAGTTGATTATCTCACCTCACCTGGGTACCTGGGTCTCAACGGGGTGCTGATGTTCAGGTGAAAACACAAACCAGCACGCCCTGCAGCTCTCCAGGCCCGGGGATGGAGCCGGACTGACAGAGACAGGCGGCTGTGTTCAGGGATACGGGGTATCTCAGAAGTGCCCTGTTCGAACCCCTGAGGAAACCCCCATAATGCATCAGAGACGGCTCCCGGCGGCCCGACATGCACTCCCGCCATCAATAATTCAGCCGCAGCGGGGCCGGCCAGAGTTCAAAAAGATGCGAGCCGATTCTCCGGAGAGCCCGGGCACCCCGCTGGAGGGAGAGCCGAGGCGTCGGGTCGGACGGCCGGCTTTGAAACGGCCCCCTCTTTCAGTCTCGTCACGGCACGGGGAAGGACTCGGTCATAAACTCAGCCATCGATCACTGTACACACTGATGTCGTATGTTGTAAGTGGTTGGCATTTATATAGCGCCTTTATCCGAAGCGCTGTACAATCGATGCCTCTCATTCACCCGTTCATACGTATACTCACACACCGACGGCGATTGACTGCCATGCAAGGCACCGACCAGCTCGTCAGGAGCATTTGGGGGTTGGGTGTCTTGCTCAGGGACACTTCGACACACCCAGGGCGGTATCAAGCCGGCAACCCTCGTAGTGCCAGACGACCGCTCTTACTGCCTGAGCCAATGTTGTATCAGGAACCTTGGACAATGAAGCCCTCCGTTATGATGTCGCCATAGTCCCTCTGTTTGGTAGTGACCATACGCAATAATTATGTAAATGTATTTTATATAATACTTGATGTACTCAAAATATGAAAAACATTTTTTATCAGGCATCAGTAGGCTATGCCCTAAGTGGACAAGGACTACCATGTGTACTGCATTGGCCACCTCATGGCAACTTAAACTGTCAAATTTGATGGGAAATGTTTTCTTCAGAAATGTGCTTGTTCCTCCATGACCCACCGTCTCGCCCATAAGCTTTGGATAAAAGATGTGTATTTACTGCCCATTTAGTGATGATTATGTGCCTGGCAGGGACACAGAGGCCAGAGACAAGAGCATGTCAGGACTCTTCCATTAAAGCCAGACGAGGAAACGTATCCTACAAACAAAGTACGTATAATTGATTTTGTTAATAGGCTACTTAACATAATTATCTGAATTACCCTGCCCTGAAATCTCTGGTTTATTACGGTCCATAAAGTGCGGTCGCTTTACAGCGAGAGACAGCAGGTCGAGGGACATTTTCGAAACGGCGAACAGCCGCAGGACTTGGCCGCAGTGGCTGGCCTGCGCAACGCCGCCTGTCTGCAGACGTGCAATCCGGAGAAATCGGGAAGCGCGCGTCGACGCTTCAAACGCCTGGCGTTCTCCGTTTGCATCACTCGCGTCTAGACCGCAACGACCTCGTACCACCGCCGCCCTTTCCCAACGGCAGGTAAAAACTCTCCCTCGTAGACTCTTCGCACCCCGCGGAGAGATGCCCGATCTGAACCTACGTCCCATCCAAGCAGGTAAAAAAGGATAAATCTCCTAAATAGCTAGGATTTGAAACAGCTGGTAGCTGGCTGACCAGCTCAGACCAGCTCCCTGCTCAATACGGTTTGACCAGCTCAAGCTAGGTTTTGAAACGGCCGGTCGGTAGCTGGCTGACTAGTTCAGACCTGCTCCCAGCTAGACATGGTTTGACCAGCTCAAGCTAGGTTTTGAAACTGCTAGTAACTGGTCATTTATTTGAACAGTATGGAAACATTAGTGGTTAGGCTTACTAAGCTTTTTCAGGGGCAGCCCGTCACGGTTCTGCCGTTAATGCAAACGTTTTCCTAAATCACACAGCCAAGACATGAAGTTCTTATGGTTTCTGTCAGTTCTGAAGCTCGTTAAAGACGTTTCCTTTCCCCCACGGTATTCATCACCGTCCTGATGACAGTGCGTTTGTCCACAGGCCTGTTGTGAATCATCGAAGCAGGAGACCTTACATAACATTAGAGAGATTCAGCTGACACTTTCATCCAAAGGGACTTACAGTTGATTAGACTAAGCAGGGGCCAATCCCCCCTGGAGCCATGTGGGGTTAACAGCCTTGCTCAAGGGCCCAACAGCTGCTCAGATCTTACTGCGACTACACCGGGGCTTGAACCGCCAACCTTCCAGGGTCCCAGTCAAGCGCCC